>NW_022921894.1:0-350 GCF_012274545.1 Fukomys damarensis
GGCTCCACGGGGGAAACATAGAAGATAAGACCATGTGCAACAGCCCAGAGCCACAGCTCAAGCCCCAGGGTTGATGAGAGTCTAAACCTAGCCCAGAGCACTGACCCAGTCCTATGGTCTGCAAGAGTGTGTCACACTAACAGGCACAGCTCCAACTAACTCATCTTCTATGCTTGGGAGGAAGTGACCCCCTGACCACATTGTCCTCCTGGACCTGACCTGACCACGGAGTCCTGGAACAATTCTAGAATGTGAGCTCCAGAGTTTTTCTAGCCTTCTGGTCATTTCCACAGGTGGTGAAGAAAATGGTCAGAGAAACATCCAAAGAGAAAGGTGAGGGGTGGACCACA
>NW_022921895.1:0-230 GCF_012274545.1 Fukomys damarensis
CTTTTGAAAAATACGAAAGGAGCTCTGATGACCTTGGCAATAATGGATTTTATTTTTATTTTACATTTTATTTTCACAATGAGAGATATATTTTAAGTATTTCTCAGTGAATATTTTATTACTTTTATCCTACCTTATTGAGTAGAATTTTGTTAGGTCACTGGTAGCTAGGGTGAGGCTGGTATAAAAAAGTGGACTATTGAATTGGACTTGAAAGCATGGAGATACAT
>NW_022921896.1:0-221 GCF_012274545.1 Fukomys damarensis
TAGCAGGTGGTAGAAAAGAAGGGTTGTTTACAGATACAAAAATAATAAATTCTAGTGTTCTATAGCATAATAGGATCATTATAGTTAAAAATAACTTACTGAATATTTCAAAACAGCTAGGAGAGAGGATTTTGAATATTATCAACAGAAAGAAATAATACAAGTAAGAGTTGATAGATTGTATAATTATTCTGATTTGGTCATTACTGTATATATGAATT
>NW_022921897.1:0-537 GCF_012274545.1 Fukomys damarensis
GCTCTTTTTTATTTCCCTCCCTCACTTTAGTTTCTTGCCTTACCTTATTGATTTTCTCCTTTGGGCACCATGGTGTTGTGACCTTCACTGTCTTTTTCTAGGATATTGTTTAGAGTTGTTTGTAGTGTTGATTTGGCATTCATGAATTTTCTCAGGTGTACTATGTCATGGAAGTATCTTATTTCCCCATTCATTTTAAAATTGTTTTTTGCAGAATACATCAGTCTACACTGGAGGTGATTTTCTTTTAAGGGTAGAAATACCTCACTCCAAGCTCTCCTTCACCTGTGGATTTGTGTTGAAAAGTCTGCTGTGATTCTGATGGGCTTACCTTTGTTCTCCTTTCCTTTTCTTTTCTCTAACTGCTTGTATTATTTTGTTCTTCTTTTGGGTTTCTGGGATCTTGACTATTATCTGTCTAGGTGTGGATTTTTTTTTTTTTATCATGGCTACTTGGACTCCTATATGCCTCAATTATCTGTATGTCAAATTCTTCCTCTCTGTTTGGGAAGTTTTCTGTCATTAATTCTGTGAACA
>NW_022921898.1:0-998 GCF_012274545.1 Fukomys damarensis
TTTCTCTGACCAAAATCCTACGCCATCTCCTGATTTTCCACAAGGCCTCACCGACACTTTTCAAGGCAGAATTCAGTCATCTAGTCCTTGTGTTAATTCCCATTGGAGCTCTGATTCAGTCGCATGAGCTTCGTTTTAGGGCTACGGCACATCAGCTCATTATGGCCTGCAATTCTTTGCTTGAGTCTACAGTTCTCTAACCTCAAAAGCCATTCTCTCTTCTTGGCCTACTGTAAGTTGTAGCTTAAGGTTCTTTATCTCTACAGAAGTCTCCATTTCCCCAGTATTCTGCTCCTTTTTATTATATCTTTTCTGTGTGTTTCTGTGATTAATCACATTCTATTTTATGTCATTCTCTGTGTGTACATATGCATCTTATTTCCTACTGTATTGTTTGTGGTAATATGTATAAAAATTTAAAATGAGCAAACCCACTTTTTGTGCTTTTTTGAAGGAAGTAACAGACCATACCTGGTATGTGTAAAGGTGCTCACTGTAGTATTGTTTGTTTGTTTTGGTACTGGGGAATCGAACTTGGGTCCTTACCCTTATGAGGCAGGTGGCAAAACTATTGAGCTAAATCCCCAGCCTGTAGTATTGCTCATTACAGGGAAATGAAATGTGGGTATTATGAAATGGAAAATATTTAAGATATACTTACTATTATTAAGTAAAAATTAAGTGAAAGACCAGTATGTATAACCCCATATAGATTTAAAAATAGTGGTGCCTCTGTTCACAAATGCTTTCATTTGCAATTTGGTTCACAAACAGAAATGTCTGGCAAAATTTTGTTTTTGTTGGAAAAGTCTGCATTGGGCAGCACACACAACTGTGGCCATTTTTCCCACACAAACACAAACATGCCCATCTTTTCCAAAATCGTAGAACAAATTAAGCTTGTGAACCGAGGTACCACTGCATATATTTAACTATGAATTTTTAATTGATTATATCATTTTTAAGGTCCAGAGGGATCTATAAAGATATCAATAGTT
>NW_022921899.1:0-254 GCF_012274545.1 Fukomys damarensis
CATAATAGCTAAATCTTACCTGAAGGGACTAAAAATGTGATATTCATATATAATGGAGTACTAATCTACCATAAAATGATATACTTAAGTCATTTGTAGGAAAATGGATACAACTTTTGATCATAACTCAGATGTGCAAGCTTAAATATTGCATGGTTTCTTTTATATGAAAACTCTCTTTCCCTCTCTCTCTCTCTCTCCATATATATTTATATTTGTATATTATTTATATATGACAGATAATAGGAAAAAAG
>NW_022921900.1:0-211 GCF_012274545.1 Fukomys damarensis
GGTCACACCAAGTTGCTGTAGTTGTGTTTTTATATTGCCTTGTTCAAAACGGGCATATAGTGTTGTAGCTGGAACTCTTCTTGAGGTATCATTTGGAGAACGCTCAACAACATAAATAACAACTTCTGTCCTTAAACCAGTGAAAAGAATTTTCTTGTGTGAATTCCACTGGTGGAATATTATTGTTGAAATACCCTTTTCCTGGTCCCCC
>NW_022921901.1:0-292 GCF_012274545.1 Fukomys damarensis
ACAATATGACATTCAACATTAGAAATTAGCATCTTTTCATAAGCCACCTTGGTTCTTATTTTTCCCCATTCCCCTGCCCTACCTTCAACCCCTCCATCCCTCTAGATTAATTAACAAAGGCTTTATTTCCATTTTTTTCATTTTCTCGTATTAATTCCATTCCTATCTTTCCTTTCCCCTACTCTGCCCATTTCCCCTTCGGCTTTGCCCCTTTTCTTCCTAGTTCACATTATCTATTTTATCTTTTAGTCCTTATTTACACTTTCAGTTTCTCACACTAGAGAAGCTATTT
>NW_022921902.1:0-206 GCF_012274545.1 Fukomys damarensis
AAGGATGCAGTCATTCTTACTTCCCTCAAAGTTGGGCAACTATTAAAGAAGTCAGGACCTATCCAATACAAATAACTGGCAAAGGAAGCTTTTATCTCAAAACACAGAAAATGTTCTTGATTCTTGAAGCAATATGTTTTCATCCTCTTTGTTTTCTGTAAAGACTGTTACTCTCTAAAGAAAGTAAAGCAAGAATACCATATTTT
>NW_022921903.1:0-242 GCF_012274545.1 Fukomys damarensis
TGCTTTTGTCCCTAAAAATAAAATATCCTAATTGGACCACATGATTACTGCTCATGGGAATATATGATAGACCCGTGATTCAATGTTTTGCCACTTGTGTGCAGTCTATTTTATTATACATGAAATGATACATACAATGGAGTAGCCTCTAGGCTTCCAGCAATGAAGTGCAACCTAAGTTATAGGAAGTGCTGCCATCATTACATTTGTTTAGGTTTTATATTTCATTTATTTTACTTTTC
>NW_022921904.1:0-352 GCF_012274545.1 Fukomys damarensis
AGTCTAACAAAGGAAGCAAAAGATCTCTACACTGAAAACTACAGCACTCTGAAAAAAAGAGATGGAAGAGGATGTAGGAAAATGGAAAGATATCCCTTGCTCTTGGGTAGGAAGAATCAATATAGTGAAAATGGCCATTCTACCAAAACTGCTATACAGATTCAATGCAATCCTGATTGAAATTTCAACAGTATATTTCACAGAACTAGGGAAAAAAAATCCAAAAATTCTTTTGGAACAAGAAGAGACCTAGAATAACAAAAACAATTCTAGGCAACAGAGTCATGATGGGGTATCACAATCCCCAACTTGAAACTATACTACAAAGTCACTGTGATAAAAACAGCATGGT
>NW_022921905.1:0-227 GCF_012274545.1 Fukomys damarensis
GTCAGTATCATATTAAAGATTTTTGCATCTGTGTTCCTTAGTGAGACTGGCCTATAGTTCTCTTTTTTGGTTGGGTCTTTCTTTGCTTTTAGAATCAAGGCAATGCTTGCTATTGTAGCAACGGCATGCACAGCTACCATGAAAAACATCTTTAACATCAAAA
This sequence comes from Fukomys damarensis, assembly GCF_012274545.1. Taxonomy (NCBI): domain Eukaryota; kingdom Metazoa; phylum Chordata; class Mammalia; order Rodentia; family Bathyergidae; genus Fukomys; species Fukomys damarensis. The sequence continues at coordinate 164 of NW_022921905.1, forward strand.
CAGGAATATTACCAACTTATCTCTTACTTGATTGAAAATCAAAGAAATGATAAAACTAACCCCG
>NW_022921906.1:0-219 GCF_012274545.1 Fukomys damarensis
AAGCCATGTTTCCTTTGAAAGAATGAGCCTTGCAGAAGCTAAGTTTCCATTCTCTAAAGTCTCATGCCCTTGGGGAAAAGGCAATTTAAGATAGTAGCATGGAGACACTTTAAGAACGTGAAGAACCCGGAAGCATGGCTCCTAATGGCAGCATCTGGGCCCTAACGCCCCATCCTTTGCTCTGATTGGCTGCAGACCAGCCCTCTTGGGCTCCGTTTT
>NW_022921907.1:0-221 GCF_012274545.1 Fukomys damarensis
GAACCTATCCCCAAGTATACAGAGTTCTGGAGCCTTGTGTGCACTCAGAGTTGCTAGGCACTCTCTTAGGTCTGAAGGGCTTCTCTGCTAAAAGTGCCTCACAACAGGGTTTCAATCTCTGCCAGGCAGACACCTACAAACAAAAAGGAATAGAGTTCTACTCCACATAAGAGGTGGACTTCACTGGTAAACTCACAGAGTTGCAGCATCGTTCTCTGTGG
>NW_022921908.1:0-271 GCF_012274545.1 Fukomys damarensis
TGAGTAGTGTCCTGAGCGTTGGACTGTGGGTGTCGGTGCTAGCTGGACGTCCAGGCTGAGGAAGGACGGTTGGTTAGCAGTCCCTCCTCTCCGGTCAGGGCTCCTGTTGACGATGGGGGTAGACATGATTCCGGTGGGTGATAGGCTGGCAGTTTCTCTCCCTGGCTATTGGCGTGTGGGTTCCCTAAGTTGTAGCGGCATGAGATTACGCCTCAGGCTCAGCCCCAGTGCCGGATTGCAAGGACCGCCTGCTGAGAGCTTAGGAATCAGG
>NW_022921909.1:0-316 GCF_012274545.1 Fukomys damarensis
GAAAATAAATCTGCATCTCTTGCACTTTAGTGAAAATAAATCAACATTTATCAGAGACCTAGATAGAAAGAAAAATAGAAAAATTGAATCTACTGGAAAAAAGTTGGTTTAACACTGAAAGAAATAACATTTTTGTATGTTATAGGTAACACAGAAAATGAGAAAAAATCACCAGGTTCTTAATTCACAGAGGATTAATATCTAGAATATAAAAATAAATAAAAATATTAGGTCACCCCAAGGGGAAAGAAAAACAATTAAAGATGGGTAATGTAATAGGCACTTTTCAGAAGTAGTAAAAATAGCTAAGAAGCAC
>NW_022921910.1:0-276 GCF_012274545.1 Fukomys damarensis
AAGAATTGATTCTGGGCTGGGGATTTAGCTCAGTGGTTCGGCACATGCCTCGCAAGCACAAGGACCCGAGTTTGATCCCAGTACCAAAACAAACAAACAAAAAAAAGAATTGATTCTGTATATTGATGTCTGTCTCATATTTGTTAGTATGAAGCAAATAACAGTAAAGACCTTAACATTCATTTTATTTCTTTATAATATTATGTACTACAACAATTTGTACTGGTACATCTGAAATGTGATGTAGAATATCTAGAAAATCTAGTGCTGAATTAT
>NW_022921911.1:0-928 GCF_012274545.1 Fukomys damarensis
CAAAAAAAAAAAAAAAGTGTCATATCACAGTGAGATAGACAGACAGATAGATAGACAGATAGACAGATAGACAGACAGACAGACAGATAGATAGATAGATTTTGGTACTGGGGATCAAACTCAGGTCCCTATGCTTGCAAGGCAGATGGCAGAACCACTGAACTAAATCCCCAGCCCTCACAGCAATATATACACACCCATGTTAATAGTGGCTCAGCCCAAATGCCGATCAACTGATAAATGGATAAAGATGTAGTTTCTATATACAATGGAGTACTACTCTGACATAGAGAAGGATAAACATGAGACATTTCTAGGTAAAGGGATGCATCTTGAGACCATACTCTTAAGTGAAATAAATCAGACACACATGCTTAAGTATTGTGTGGTTTCTCTTATGTGAGAAACCGAAGGATAAATATGGACCAAAATGAATGATAGATATTGGAAAGTAGGAAGAAAATCTTCAAATGAGAAAGGGAAGAAGGGAAGAGGAGAGGGAAGGGGAGTAAGAGGAAAGAAAGAGAATAGAAGAAAAAATGGAAACAAAGCTTTTATAAATAAGGAAGGGAAGAAGAGTTGAAGGGAGGAGAGGTGGATGGAGAAAAAGCAGCGGTATGATTGTTACACAGGCACAAAATCCCTATGACGAACACGGCCATTATGTATATCAACAGTGTACTGATAAAATTAAAAAATAAATGGTACTGAAAATGAATACTCACATGCAGAACACTGAGACTAGACAATAGAGCTCGGTATGTATTAATCTAAAATCAAAATGGATCAAAGATATAAATGTTTAAACAGAAACAATGTGCTGGAAGATAAGATAGGTAAAACTCTTAAAGACATAGGCATAGCCAAGAACTTTCTGAACAGAACCCCAGTGGCACAAGAAATAATCCAGAGAATCAAGAGATGGGAC
>NW_022921912.1:0-1094 GCF_012274545.1 Fukomys damarensis
AAGTCACACAACTCTGGCGTACTGGAGCCAGGCTTCAACCCTAGGCTCCAATGCCCAGGGCTGTTGCTGCCCTCATGGAGCTTTTAGCCTGTAGGTCACATGCGTACGGTTCTGGAAGTCACACCAGGAAAGAGGAAGCAAGATAGGCAAGTGCAGCCTACTCCTGGACCTTCTTCATGGCTTCTCTTGATCTATAATTTCTCTAGCTGCAGATTAATTGGAGACTTTTTCCAGGGCTACATTAAAGTTTTGATTTCATATAATAGGAAGTACTTTGGATTTAGCAACAAAAGACTTCTTTTATTTTTGAGTAAGGAAACAATGGGAGGAGATGGCACCAATTTTGCCAAATGATTGCTGGAAGCAAAAACAAGCATTTGGATCAAATGTCTGTCTCATGGGTTGTCAAAGGCAGTAGAACAGCTCCAAAGCTCATTACTGCTCAGATTCTTGAGGATTTCACGGTACAAAGGAACTGGAGGAGGTGGAGGAGTGTATCTACACAGTCTTGCAAAGGGGGATTAAAATACACACTACAGATGGGCCTAAGGAATGGAAATACCCTGAAGCTTGTGGGTACACACCCAGCTGTTACCTGTGTGGTGTTTGTATCCCCAATGAATATACCAGCTGGTGGGGTTTTATTTCCTTGTTGATTTTTGTGCTACCACCTGGTGAGTCTTGGTAACCGTCAACAACGTTTTTGAACACTAATAGAGTCAGGTGCCAATGTGATTGGCAATATGAAGAGCAGCTGGCATGGAGAGACCTCAGCCATGAGGGATGGTGGAGAGTAGGGGACATTGGGTCAAGAAAAAGGGATAAGAAAAGGAATCTGATTGCCGAAGCTTCTATATTCAGTGCCCCAGGCATAGGCAATTGCAATATAATAAAGAGGGCTCTGATCATATACAAATGCAACTTTGGTTTATTTTTCTAGATGTTAAGATACAAAATGACAGGTAACTATAGCAGCAACATCCAGAGTGTATTTAAGGCTATTTATCCTCCAGCTCTGTGTGGAAGATTGAGAGCAGAGGCTGAAGATGTATTTTGAAGAGCAAGGGTCAGGCCGCAGAATAAATGAGTGGACC
>NW_022921913.1:0-201 GCF_012274545.1 Fukomys damarensis
TGAACTCAGGCTGATACTGAGTTGGGTCACATTTGAAAATACTGTTTGATTGTTTAATAAAAATGAGTCAAGAAAAGCTGATGAACTAAAGCAAGGTGAGGCGGTTATTAATTGAGCAACTCAGGCATCCACAAAGGGGGTATTTTTAGGCTGACATTTTCTTGATACCTTACATATTGAACCTCCAAGGAATGTGCAACA
>NW_022921914.1:0-421 GCF_012274545.1 Fukomys damarensis
TGAGAGAAAAGTAATACCCACCCCGCAAGACTTACTTTAAACAGCAATAACTTAAAACATATATGTTTTATTTTTGCCCGTAGCACTCTATTTCAGAATTTTTTTCATTGCCGTTGTCTTTCATGTAACATTTATCCTAGAAGTCCATTGTCTATGCAAATGTGCCAGGTTGCTGCAGAGACAAGAACATTATAAAATACTTTAAAATTTCAAAAGCAAAAGGTTCTGCTAGCTCATGATCCCACTACATCTGTTATAGCCTACATCTAGATGTCCCCCTGAAGTCTCAGGCACTCATAGATGGGGACTTTGGGAGGTGAGTGGCTCATGGGTGTGTGATACTGGACTATCCTTTATGGGATTTACAGCCGACTATGATGTTGGGAGGTGGAGCCTGGTGAAAAGAGGTGGGTCACTGTGG
>NW_022921915.1:0-236 GCF_012274545.1 Fukomys damarensis
ATATCTGAGACAACTTGAAATCTCTGTATGTCTATGTGAAGCATGGCTTTCTGCAGTGACAACCAAAATAACACTCCAGCATAGACTGGATATAAGAGAACATGCTTTGAGTGACATTATCTCCCACAACCCCCAGGTGAGACCTCTTAGTTGTGGAAAAATAAGCTCATGGCTCTCACTGATTCTACTTTATGGTAAACTAATAATTTCATTATATATTACAATGTAATAATAAT
>NW_022921916.1:0-215 GCF_012274545.1 Fukomys damarensis
GGGAAATTATATCTAAAATAAAACCAATCAAGGTATCTTCATATGTCTAGCCAAAGGGCAACAAAGTCACTGGATCCCCTCAAGATTTTTTAAATCTAAGGTATGTGGTATCCAAGGTGGAGAAAATGGATGAAGCCCACAGCAGGACTTGTGTGGTTCTAGAGCCACTGAAACATCCTGTAGTATTGCTTGTGTCAGCAGTTTCTGAAAGCAAA
>NW_022921917.1:0-460 GCF_012274545.1 Fukomys damarensis
TAGTGGGGTATGAGGTCCCCCACTATTATTGTATTAATGCTTATTTGATTTTTCATGTCATATTACATTTGTTTAGTTGGATGCACCAGTATTTGGTGCATACATATTTATGATTGCTATTTCTTCCTCTTGGATTGTTCTGTTTACAAGGAGGTAGTGGCCTTCTTTGTCTTTCTCAATTAGTGTTGGTTTGAAATCCATTTGATCTGCAAATAGGATAACTGTTACTGCTTTTCTTCAGGTTCCTGTCACAGCAAGTATTGTTTTCCACTCTGTAACTTTCAGGCTATGAGTTTCTTTTTGAATTAAGTGTGTTTCTTGTATGCAGCATATTGTTGGATCTTATTTCTCACCCATTCTGTCAGTCTGTTTCTTTTGATTGGTGAATTGAGAACATTAACATTTATGATTATTACTAATATGTAATTGACTTATCCTTGTCATGACTTTTTCCTTTTTT
>NW_022921918.1:0-2102 GCF_012274545.1 Fukomys damarensis
ACAATGAGGCAATACTCTTCAGTGAAATAAGTAGGACACATGCGTAAATACTGACTAGTTTCTCTAGTGTGAGAAACTGAAAGTTTAACTGAGAATTAAATGGTGTAATAGATAATGTGAAACAGGAAGAAAGGGGACAAAGGAGAAGGGGCAATGGGGAGGTGGGAGGAAAGAAAGAAGGAAATGGAATTAATATGAGAAAAGGCAGACATAGAAACAAAGTCTTTGTGAATAGGGAGGGGTGGAGGGGTGAAGGGAGAGCAGGGGAGTGGGGAAAAAAAAGGAACCGAGATGGATTCTGTAAAGGTGTGATTTTCCAATATGATGTCACTATACTACATATCTAAAATGTACCAATAAAATTAATTGTTAAAATAGCTAAAGACCTATGAACTTTGACTAGATATAGAGACAGAGAGACAGAGAGAGATATTGAGTTTCAGTGTAAGAGAACGATAGCAGGTTGACATATTGTGTATTGATTATACATGTATGAGGTGAATACATGTGGTTTATAATTATACATAGGTATATACTGTACAATATCATTTCTAGAGCAACTTAAATATGGAAAAACTTATACATTAATTAAACATCAGGATCAACTGAAGACATCTTGAAATAGAAATCCAATCCTGATCCCACTTAAATGCTTGTGATCAGAATACCTAAAAGAACTTCTAGTGTAAATACTGAATAGTTTTTCTAGTGTGAGAAACTAAAAGTGTAAATAAGGACCAAAAACTATAATAGATAATTTTAAATAGGAAGAAAAGATACAAAACAGGAGGAGAAATGAGACGGGTAGGGGAAAAGAAAGATGGGAATGGAATTAACAAGAGAAAAAGAAAAAACAAAGTCTTTGTAAGGAGGGCAGGGGAATGGGGAAAAAATGAGAACCAAGCTGGATCAGGTAAAAGTGCAAATTTCCAGTGATGAATGTCACTACATTGCATACCTTAAATGTACCAATACAACTAATTAATTTACAAAGAAAGAATTTCTAAGTCACTTTTCTATAGGCCTGCATGAAATTCCAGAAGCCACGTGGCGGACAGACCTCCTCTTGCTGAGAAAGCTGTGGACAGCAGAGCTTGGTGTCCTGCAGCACCATCGCTCCCACCTGACCTCACCATGGGCGGGGACCGTCTTCTGGTTTGCTATCAAACACTTTCGTGCAGTTTTCTGCTACTTCTATCAGCTTTAAGCAATAGGCATTGAACTGTAACAGAAATGCTGGGCTGAAACAGTGTGTGATTTAGAAAATAAAGAAGTGTTTTTACAGTTGTTCTGCACATTCCCAAGATGAAAGGCCTGTGTCCTGTTTTACTGAGCACACACATATAACACACAAAACCCAGGTTGAAAACAAGGATGGTTAAAGTTCCGGGCTTCTGGAAGAGTGAGGGCATTTGGCACGGGCTTCTGCGTGTTTAGCGGGTCTGTGGCCTGTTTTGCTTTGCAGCTGGGGAGGCTTTCTCTGCCCTTTCCAGGCTTCTCCAGGTTGACATTTTGCACACTGTTCTCTGCAGTCCTTCACTGTCCCTGCAGGGCACTAACTTGTCTCGGAGTGGCCTGAAGAGGCTGTGGTGCCTGGTCAAGAGAAATAGCTGGGGTCCTCTCGTGATGCATTTACCGAGCTTCTGAGAGCAGTCAAACATATCATGAAGAGAAATGAGCTCTGATTTAGATGGAGTTGAGGGGACTGGATGCTCTGTTTTGCCATCCTTCAAAGAACTGGTCTTGTGGTTGGGTTTTATTGCCCTAGGACCCTGTCGCCTTCTAGCTTGGTCCTAAGCTACTGCACTCTTGATATCCAACATGACAAATATTCCACTTCTCCAAGATTAAATCTAATTAAATTGACTTTTTTATTTTCTTTTCTGTCTTGATTTTTTTTTTTTTTTTGGAGGGCCAACTTGGAAGGCAATCATTTTCAAGTTTTATTTAAGAAGGTGAAAACAAAGGATATTGTCAATGAAACTACAGTATGCATGTCATGCTGAAAATAGATGGTGAAAAAATTATTGCCGTTAAACACACTTTGCTATTAATTGTCCTTGAAATATGCACTACTGTCTAGAACACACACATCACATCCT
>NW_022921919.1:0-210 GCF_012274545.1 Fukomys damarensis
ATGTATCGAGTACAGTGGACCCTCAAGTTATGACCGGCCTGACACATGAAAAACCTGGGTTAATTAGGTTAATGGAAGATTCATCTGCTTCTTTCTATAGTGTGTACCCAGGTAAACATCGAGACATCAGCTGTATTGACTTACAACCAACTTGAGTTACAACCAGCCCTCATGAACAGATCAAGTTTGTAAGTCAAGGGTCCACTGTAT
>NW_022921920.1:0-202 GCF_012274545.1 Fukomys damarensis
ATTGCTGAGGCGGCCAACTAACCCTCAGTCCTCCTGCGAGGTCTCCCACAATCACTGATTCATAGAACTAATGGTGATAAGGAGCCTAACTATTTCTATGCCAGTGGTTGCTGAGACCTTTCGTCTAGCTTGTTACTCATGCCTCAGACCATCACAAGTTCTGTCTGTAAAGCTAGATTTTCTTGATAGTGAGGAACTCACT
>NW_022921921.1:0-274 GCF_012274545.1 Fukomys damarensis
AAACACATTATTAGACAAAAATCAGAAGATGAACAAAAATAGAGAAAAAGCATTTGATGAAATACAGTATGTATTTATAAAAAAACTATTAGCAAACTTGGACTAGAAGGACATTTTTAATGCAATAAAGATTTCAAATAAACTATACTGATTTAATGGTGAAAAACTAAATATTTTTCACTAAGATCTGGGAAATATCATGGACATTTACCCTTGCCATGTGTTTTCAACTTCTCTTGTTTGTTCCAATCAGTTAAATGAGCAAGAAAAAGAA
>NW_022921922.1:0-1370 GCF_012274545.1 Fukomys damarensis
TCATTAAGATTAGTGACATTTTTGGATGCAGTCATATTCACTGATTGTGTAAACTGACCTCTAATCTTGACTATAAGTTTTGATTTTTAGTTACACAACTACCATGTCTCCATTTCTCTCAAATTTTTGACAGGTTCTTGCTGTGTTGCCCCAGAATATAACATATCATTGTGTATGTGTTTTGTTAATTTACTCCTAGTCAAGCACTCAACCACTGAGCTACAGCCTCCAATTTCTACCACAGCCTTTGCACTAAGCCACATGTGATGGCTAGAGCAGCATCCCCTGCTTATTTTCTTAACAGTTCACAGATTCAGCATCTAGTAGTCTAAACAGCATTTTTAGTTCTTCAGGGTGTACAATTTGCCATCTTGCTATGATCTCAGCTTTTTTTTTTTTCATACTGGGGATTGAACTCAGGGTCTTGTAACTCCCACAGTGCCTAGTTCCAACAGTCTGGGTTTTTTTTTAATCCATATTGGTTGAATCTTAAGAAGCACATAATTGCTCTGTTTTATTTTTTAGACACAAGAAAATACATCATGTACCTATGTAATAAGACAGGTAGGGAATGTGTCCAGTGCAAGGGTTCACACCTGTGCAGAGAGATGATTGTCTGCTCCGTCTCTGGTGACACCAAAGCATCGCCACATGGGGCTCGTTTTTCTATAAAATTCTGCTGAGTGAGATGGCCAGGCCACTAGGAGGGAGCTTCTTGAGGGCTAGCTTGGGGGCAGAGGTACGCACAGATTCCATGATGAGGGGTGGTTTTTTTGGGAGGGGCTGTACAGGGAGGAGTTGCTGAGCTGCAGAGGGCCTCTCTTCAGTAGGGGATGTCGTTTTGATAGTACTGGATCATGTCATAGGTCCGGCTCCTAGAAGGTAAGGGGTGGCAAGCGTGAAGGTGAAGACAAAAACTCTGCAACTATGCTTGCTGAGAAAAATACAGTGTAACTGTAGTCACTACTGTAATACAAACTCACTAGGCTATCTCAGAGAGCCCTGCCACACTCATAAAGGTATAGAAATGAGAGTAAACTTCTGTTTGATGCTTTTCAAGGTGATTTGAATCCCTCGAAGCTGCCGGCAATAAAGCTGATTTTGCTTCTACTCAGCGTGGTCTGTGGTCTGTCCGGAGACCCACCTCATGATGCTGCTGGATATTTCTCTCCCTGGGTTATCCCTGCATCCACCTTGAGCTACCTCCTGTTTCTCCACTGTCTCAGCCTCGTGGCCCAGCCCTGGACCTTCCCTTCTTAGAGATGGGTTCTCCACTTTGCTCAGGCTCACTCAGTGAGTGTCATATAATACAGCCTGGGGCCCCAGCCTCCTTTGCCCTATCTTTTTTTTTTTTTTTTTTTTTTTTTTTT
>NW_022921923.1:0-700 GCF_012274545.1 Fukomys damarensis
TTATCTTGGTGGATACTATTGTAGTTGATTTGCTTGATATCAACAGGTTTGCCTAACTGTCACTATTATCTGTGAAACATCACTTAGATTACCATTGTGACATTAACAATACTAGAGCACATTCCCAGAGGACCTGGTTACTGGAATAAACACACTGTATCCCCCCTCCCAAATGAGCCAAGGTGGTTGGATCTTGGGCCTGTAGCAAAGAATTATAGTTAGACATGGGTCATACCCACTTTCATAAAACAAATACTAATGGACATGAAAAATCAGATAAACACCAGTACAACTGTAATAGAGGAGCTCAATACCCCACTCTTACAAATGGACAGGTCAACTACACAAAAAATCAACAAAGAAATATCAGAGTTGAACTGAACCTTTGAACAAATGGGCCTTATAGCTATCTACAAAGTGTTCCATAGAAATCGATGGAATACACATTCTTCTCAGTAGCACATGCAACTTTCTCCAAAATAAACCATATATATGTCCACAAAGCATGCTTAAGTAAATTCAAAACAGTCAAAATTACTCCACGCTTATAATCAGATCATAATGCACTAAAACTAAATATCAGTGGCAACCAAGACTATAATCACACTATTGTGTTAAGAGATACTGACTTGCTTGCTACTTTCTAGAGGACAAGAGCTGAAATTGGATGGCCAGCCCTTAGTAGTACATGGTGGCTCTG
>NW_022921924.1:0-200 GCF_012274545.1 Fukomys damarensis
TGAACAGGGAGGGAAGAAGAGAGTGCACAGGGCAGAAACCATAGCAGCCAAAGCAGCCAGGATGCCCTTCCATCATTGTCCTCGTCCTGGTTCTGGCCATCAGCACATGGCTAATGCTGTGCACACACCCTGTGCCCGGCACCATCCTGAGTTTCATGCACCCCACAGCATAGGCACCTTTATGATTTTCCTGTTTCCTT
>NW_022921925.1:0-233 GCF_012274545.1 Fukomys damarensis
TAATTCTTCTCCTACTCTAGCCCCAAACATCTTCAGTTATTTCCTCTACATCACTGAACCAAGAACAAGTTTCATCCATATAAACAAGAAATTGAAACAATGACTTTTTATTTGCTTTAATTCCTTTCTCACTGAGTAAAGACTGAATTGCTATGCTAAATTTCATTTCAGATCCTATGTGCCCCATTGGTACCTGCTTCTCCGAGGATTTTCCCCGCCGGGCGTTTCAGACA
>NW_022921926.1:0-835 GCF_012274545.1 Fukomys damarensis
GTTTGCCATTGGTGAACTGGAAGTCTGTCTTTTGTGTCTTGCTTAAGTGTTTTCTCATTTTTACTTTTGTTGTTGGGCTGTCCTTGGTTTGATCTCTGGGTTATCATCCAAATCTTCCCAATATAGTTGCGCCCTAGCTTCTGGGTCTCTAACGACCCACAGACATTCTCATCTTCCTAACATCAGAGAAAACAGCTCATCAAATCATCCACAATCCTTTATCCCAAAACAATCAGCAACACATTAAGATCAAGCATAACTTAGAAACTAACCACCTGTGGTAGTCACTAGTCTATAACCCTTAAACCATTTGAATCAAATTGAAATCAAGAAGCAGTCCAGAATATGTCTGCAGTGAACAAACTTTTCAATATAGTATATTTACCATTCAATGGCTCATACAGAGCTAGGACGCAAGACCCCTGATCTCAGTTAGCTGATGGCAGAACCCCATGATGCTGACTGACCTTGGGCTGCAAGGCCCAGATTGAGTTCCCTAACCTTCTGAACGGTTGAACTCCACATCATTCTACTACAGGTTTCCCAGGCCCTTTCTTTAAAGATATTCAATGTTGGGAACTCAGAAAAATACCCTCTATGACCACCTCTGCCTCTGCAGAGTGGGTCCAAAGATTGGCACAATCAGGAGGTCTGAGAGTGCATGGGGGGGCATGTACGGGAGTTGTGGGGGTTCAGGGGTAACTGCATGGCTAAATTCCTGGTGCTGGAGCGATGGCGGCTCCTGGTGGGGGAAGGCGTGGCTCTTCTTCCTGCGGTGGATAGGGCCCAGGCCTTATTTACCAAATTTTAAAGAAGTTTTATATATTTATTATAA
>NW_022921927.1:0-492 GCF_012274545.1 Fukomys damarensis
TTGTAAACAAAAAATTGGACAGTCTTCAGTTGGTTCATTTTCTTCTTTGAAAGGTTTTGTTTTCTATATCCTTCTAATGTGTTTGTGTCACTTCTATGGCCAAATCCTGTAAGCATAAAAAGTTCCTAGGAAAAATTTTATCATTCCACTTTTGAGTGTGTCAGTCATGACAGGAGTGCACGTGCCTCTGGAAATGACTTTCTACTGCAACTGTGTCAAAAGTTCTTCATTCATTCTTTGAATGTAAATATCATCCTCTTTAAGTTTATGTAATTGTGTGTCAATGTGAGTAGTTAGTGGAGTTTGACAATAATTTAGAGAATCACAGGAGAAGATGAGTGTGTTCTTAAAGGTAGAATTCTACGAAAAAGAATTCTGTCCAATTAATCTTTGAAATTTTTTCCTTGGAATTCTGCCAAGCAGACTTCCGTGGAAATGGCTCCCTGAGGGTGACCAAATACTGCAGTATTCTGCTTGTCAGGTATAAAAGTT
>NW_022921928.1:0-227 GCF_012274545.1 Fukomys damarensis
GTTGAGACTGCCCTGGAACTCACTATGTAGCCCAGGCTGGTCTCGAACTCACAGTGATCCTCCGGCCTCAGCCTGCCAAGTGCTGGGATTACAGGCATGCGCAATCACGCCAGGCTAGCATTCTTTTTTTCTTAAACTAAACTATATTTGAATATAAAATAGTAAGTTGCACTTCTAATTTTAAGTGCTAAGGTGCTTTTAAATGTTCATTCCTGGCCTCCACAAGT
>NW_022921929.1:0-222 GCF_012274545.1 Fukomys damarensis
GAATGCACTTCATGTCACTGAAAAAGTCAAAAAGGTAAAATCTTTGTACATATATACTCTATTATCATTTTTAAAAGAAACACAAAAATAATCTTTTATTAAAACAGTCTAGAGGTTTATGAACTGTTATATTTCATAGCTTATATCACCTTTGTAAAGTAGATTTTTTAAAAAAGGCATCTGGCTGCTTCCTACAGGTTGTGAAGAAGAGTTATTAGAGAG
>NW_022921930.1:0-361 GCF_012274545.1 Fukomys damarensis
TCAATTAAAATGCTGCAATTATCAGAATACCCAATTAAATACAAAGCAAGTCTTTGCTGTTCACGTGAAATTCACTTTAAATTTAATCCTTTAGGTAGATTAAAGGGAAAAGGGTAGAACAAGATGCCTTATAAAAGAAAACTAGAGTAAGTATATTCATATCAGACAAAGCAGATTTCAAAGCAAAGAAAATTCCCTGAAATAAAAAGAAATTTTGCATAATAAAGCAAGGGTAAATTTACAAATGAAGACATAGTAATCCAAAATGTATATGTGCATAGCAAAAGTATCAAAGTAGAGGACATAAAATTGGGAGACCTGAAAGAGAAATTGAAAAATCAACCATTATAGATGAGATTTC
>NW_022921931.1:0-299 GCF_012274545.1 Fukomys damarensis
GATGTGCAGTCAGGTACCGCATCTATCCTCACTTAAGCTAAAACTGCCTAGTCCCAGCATGTTCGATAAACTCTGTTTACCAGAAAACAAAGTAAACTCAAACACCCTCCATAAGAGAAATCCTTCCTTTGCCGGCTGTGCACGCCCCTTCTGTCCAAAGCGTGACAGTGGGAACGCCGGCTGCCCCGTCCTCTCCTGCTGTCACATGTGCTTGTTACCTTTGATTTTCCAGCCTTCTGTCCTCTTCCCTAAAATCCTTGCCTGCTTTCTCACGCATTAAGCTTTGCGAATCACTAGTT
>NW_022921932.1:0-1282 GCF_012274545.1 Fukomys damarensis
AGGAATACAGTTGTACTTCGCATAAGATGTGGACTTCACTGCTAAACTCACACAGGTGCAGCACCTTCCTCTGTGGAGTACTTCACATGCATAAAACTGACCGCATTTGCTTTAAACGGCTAAGAGGCGAGAGAAGCTGCTTCCCGGGGTAACCTGCACTTTAAACCTCAGAAGCCCTCTGCAAAGTGAGTTTGTGTTCCAACGTCAAACTGAACATATTCCCAAGTATACAGAGTTCTGGAGGCTTGTGTGCACTCAGAGGTGCTAGGCACTCTCTTAGGCCTGAAGGGCTTCTCTGCTAAAAGTGCCTCACAACTGTGTTTCAATCTCTGCCAGGCAGAGACCTACAAACAAAAGGGAATACAGTTTATGTCCACATAAGAGGTGGACTTCACTGGTAAACTCACAGAGCTGAACCACATTTCTCTGTGGAGTACTTCACATTCATGTAATTGACCGCTTTTGATTTAAACGGCTAAGCATCGAGAGAAGCTGTTTCCCGGGGAAAACTGCACTTGAAACCGCAGAATACCTCTGCAAATTGCGTGTGTGTTCTAATGTCAAACTGAACCTATCCCCAAGTATACAGAGTACTGGAGGCTTGTGTGCACTCAGAGCTGCTAGGCACTCTCTTAGGCATGAAGGGATTCTCTGCTAAAAGTGCCTCACAACAGTGTTTCAATCTCTGCCAGGCAGAGACCTACAAACAAAAAGGAATACAGTTGTGGTCCACATAAGAGGTGGACTTCACTGGTAAACTCACAGAGTTGAACCACATTTCTCTGTGGAGTACTTCACATTCATGAAACTGACTGCTTTCACTTTAAATGGCTAAGCAGCGAGAGAAGCTGTTTCCTAGGGAAAACTTCACTTTAAAACCCGGAAGCCCTCTGCAAAGTGCGTTTGTGTTCTAACGTCAAACTGAACCTATCCCCAAGTATACAGAGTTCTGGAGGCTTGTGTGCACTCAGAGCTGCTAGACACTCTCTTAGGCCTGAATTGATTCTCTGCTAAAAGTGCCTCACAACAGTGTCTCAATCTCTCACAAGCAGAGACCTATAAACAAAAAGGAATACAGTTGTACTCCACATAAGATGTAGACTTCACTGGTAAACTCACAGAGTTGCAGCACCTTCCTCTGTGGATTACTTCACATTCATGAAACTGACTGCTTTCGCTTTAAACAGCTAAATGATGAGAGAAGCTCTTTCCCGGGGATTACTGCACTTTAAACCGCAGAAGCCCTCTGCAAAGTGCGTTTGTGTTCTAACGTCAAACTGAA
>NW_022921933.1:0-564 GCF_012274545.1 Fukomys damarensis
CAGTATAAAATTAAAAATTCTCTGGAATTCAAGCACTAAAAAGTATAATGTCAGAGCTGTATACTGAAGTATTTCAATCATTAATATATAAGTAGACGACTGATGTTGCAAAATTTCAACAGATTTCACAAAAGCAATCTAGCAATTATTTCTTCTAATGCACTTAATATTGACACACTACATATCAGATACATTCCGAATGTTCCCAAAATAGAGAATAAGTAGGCAACTCATAAATTCTGTTAGGGCATATGAAATCATTATATGTTTTATTATGAAATATAAATATATTTGCAAAATGTAAGTATTGCAGTAAAAGTAATTCAGAAAAATTAGATATTATAGGGAAGGAAGTTTTTCAAATCCTGTCCGGTTAATAAGAAAATATCCCAAATGTCAGAAAAGAATTCAAAATACAAGCAAGCAAGGTTTCTAGAACACCACACAACTACGATGAACAAATGTCCAGTAAGATACGCACTTTCCAGGGCTGGGGATTTTTAGCTCAGTGGCTCTGTGCAGAAGATTCTGAGTTTAATCCCTGATACTGGAAAAAAAAAAAAA
>NW_022921934.1:0-818 GCF_012274545.1 Fukomys damarensis
TCTGACTGCTGACACTGGCTTCCCTGCCCATCAACCCACTATCCATTCTCCTGTCTGTCTACACCTCCTGGGATCCATCTATTATATTTTCTATTTTCACAGGGGATGTTGGATCATGTTCAGTATATAGATATTTCTACACTTGCACACTTTTGATTTAAAAATGTGTGTGTGTGTGTATGTGTGTTGCTGAGGAAGGAACCCAGAGCTTCACATACACGAGGCAAGCGCTCTGCCACTGAGATACACCCCAGCTCTCAGCTTGAATGCTTTTAACAGCTCTGAACAGCTGTGACCTGTCCACAGCTGGGGCATAAAGACCCTGCTTGGCCCTGAAGGCTTTGGACTCATATACACAGGACTTAAGAACCCAAAACTGCCTTTGTTCGGCAGTACGCAAGCATGCTTTTCTAAGTTACAGCACAAAATTATACGACTTTAAGATTGCTCCAGATTTATGTGGTTTAGCTTCTAGGAGCTGAAATTTGGACTTCCATGGGATAATTAGTTTACGGTTACAAATCTTTCTTGTATTCAATTAAGCTGAGTGCAAGGAATAGCTGTCTGATGGGGGGGCGTGTATGATTAGAACACAGAAACTCTTATATCTTCATATAAGTTAATGAAACTTCCCTAAACTCGCTAGATATGTAAGCTGGCCTTCACCTCCTCCAGCTACTCTAGGCACCCACTGCAGGGAAACAGCCGTGCATTGGTTCTTTCTAGGCTGGCAATGGCCTGTGTTCATATTGATCCCCTTAATGAGGGAATGGGATCCTAGAGGTCACCTCTCTCTGTCCTAGCACTTGCTGGTATCT
>NW_022921935.1:0-262 GCF_012274545.1 Fukomys damarensis
TTATATAGTTGGGGAAATTAATATTTGCTTCATAAATATTTATGATTGTCATCTCTTCCTCTTGGATTGTTCCCTTTACAAGGATGTAGTGGCCTTATTTGTTGCTTAATCAATTTTGGTTTGAAATTTACTTTGTCTGTGAATAAGATACCTACCCCAACTTTTTGCTGTGCTCCTGGAGAATTGTTTTCTATCCTTTCACTTTCAGTCTATGAGTTTATTTTTGAACTAGGTGTGTTTCTTGTATATAGCATATTGTTGG
>NW_022921936.1:0-1948 GCF_012274545.1 Fukomys damarensis
GGACTTACCTTCTGTAAGCATTACTGTCCCCTGTGATGGAGATCAGCTGACTGCCCCCAAACCCCAAATACAAGAGATTCAGTTAAGGTCACTCATTTTAGAGTAATTCCAGGGAATAGAGGCCATCAGGAAAGAGCAGGCCTTGAAGAATGCTTTAAAAATAGCTGCCCTGACAGCGGCTCACTGTCATGTCAGCCTTTCTGAGTTAATACACTAAGTGTTTCGACTCCTTCTGCTCCAACTTAGCAAATCATCAATATCTTTCTTTTGGGGATTTCCAGTGTCTCCTTGAAGTTGTTGAAATCCCCCCTGAGAAATGACTGAGTTCCAGAGGAAGTCTTGTAGCTAAACACCAAGCCCAAAACAAACCAACAAGAAAATTGAGTATCAGAGCAAGGATTGGATCAGAGCTCCACACCACATCACTTTAGAAAAGTCATCTTTCTTTTGGAAAATGATAAAATAATAGCTTGCCTTTGCTGAGGTGAGCTGTGGGTTGGAAATTTTCTGTATTTCATGTGCAATAACTCACTTAGTCCTCCCAAGAATCTAGGAGTTAGGTGGTGCTTTGTCCACATTTTGTAGACAGGGAACTGAAGCTTGGAGTAATCAATTCTGCTCCTTCCATGGCCTTAGGCACCCCTCCTTTTGGCTAGCCTGGGGTAGGACTCTCTCCACCCACAGGATCTCTGTCCCTTTCCTCTAGAAGTCTTCCTGGCTGCCACGCACAGAGCACCCACCCAGAGGACCGGGGCCACCCCCTGCATGAGTGTTTCTGGCTCTACCTCATCAGGCACCAGCCCCAAATAAATCATTCCATAGTCTCTTTTGCTGCAAAATATTTACGAATAGAGGACCCTCTAGTCTGCTTTAATGAACAGATAGGATCTTTGCAATTAAGTCAGCAACGGCTTGCATGTAAATGGGCATTCTTCTGCATGCTGTGAGAGTATTTATCGTTTTAAGTACAGGACAGATGTGCTCCTGGCTACACTGCCCTCTGACAAGCTCCTGTATATGCAAGGACCCCTGAAGGTTATCTATACAGATGGGCAGCAGCTTCTCTCTGCAGAGACCCCAGGGATATGAGAGAGCTTGAGGGAGTGTCCAGCTTTCCTGGAACCCTTTCCACGGGACCCACTCCTCTTTTATTCTGGGTTGTGCTGCTGCCCCGGGACCCCTGATCTACCCATCAGCTCTACCCTCATAGTGCGGTTAAGGACTAACTGCTCTGGGTTATTACTGAGCTGGAGATTCCTTTGAGGGGCTGTGTTCCTGGGATGATCTTCCTGCTCCTCCTCTCCTCTCCCACTGACCCAGGAGATGCAGGCTAACCACAGTCCGTCCTGCTTTCTTGACAGCAAGCTCGCCACAGGGGCTGAGTCTGGGACTGAGCCTGCAGGGAGGAGAGGAAACAGACCTCAGGAGGAGGACGTGGAGCTGGTGCTCAAGTGTGTGAGTACTTGAGTGTATGTGCGTGTTCACGTGCATGCTGTGTGTGGGGGACACTAAATCCACCCCAACTCCTACTGCCCAGTCTTGCTTCTGGCATCCCGGTCAGGCTGTGGATGTTTCCTCAGGCCCTTCAGGGATACCCACAACCCTCCTCCAGGCTGCCTTCCACATTTACTTTGCCTCCACTCTGTGCCCTCATAGACCACTGGGCACCTGTGTGGATTGTTCTCTGATACATGGTGTAATTTCTCTTGGGTGGTCAATTTCCCGTCTCAGACTGGGTACTGTAGGCTGGTGTCTTATTTCCCTTGTACAGTGGCAGACTCTGGAGGACAGGGCCTGTTCCTCTCCCATCAGAGAGTCCGAGCTCTCAAGCTCAGGGTCACCCCGAGACACCTGCTTCTGTGGCACACACGGAGGGACATTTCCCACTCCCACTCCCTTTGCTCCTTGGCGGCGCCCCTTTTAGCAAAGTGACCCCAAACCCAAGGCA
>NW_022921937.1:0-692 GCF_012274545.1 Fukomys damarensis
GGGAGTATTTGTTTGGTTGAATCTCTGAGTGCGTGTGTGTAAATAAGATGGATATCGTATTCCTGACTCCAAGGTGCACGGGGCCTAAGTCTTTGTGAGGTCCCAAACCCTGGCTGTAGGGCCAGGCAACCACACACAGCTTAGGGCAACACGACAGCCATAACTAGGATCAATGGCCTGCCAACACTGACAGGGCCCAATAATATCACTGCAAAGAGATTGGCAGGTAACACACAAAGCAAATGCAGTCTTCTCCTTGCTCACCGCTCAGAAGAAACAAACCACAGGCAGGAACCACACTACAAACACTCCTCTAGTGATCATAAAAACCCTAATTAAAACAATAACAAATACACTTTAGAAAGAAATGTACTAGATGTGCTTTTTCTAGGAAATGGATTACTACTCAGCCACAAAGTAGGACAAATTAAATTCATTCATGGGAAAATGGATCCATTTTGAGGCTATACTCCTAAGTGAACTAAATGAGTCACACGCGAGTAAATACCAAATCGTTTCTCTGGTGTGAAAAACTACAACAGTACACAAGATCCTAAAGAGACAATTAACAAGGAACAAAAGGGCTAAAGGTATAGGGAAAGTGGGCAGGGTAGGGGAAAAGGGAATATGGGAAAAGAAAACAATATGAGAAAATGAAACAGTGGAATAAAAGTGTTTCTAAATGGGGAGGG
>NW_022921938.1:0-244 GCF_012274545.1 Fukomys damarensis
TCTCAATTAGAATATGTCTGATGATCATGATACCATACAATGTGAATGATTCAGAATCATTCAATCAGTGTGTATGTAAGTGTGGGGTCAGGACACAAGTTTCCAATAAAAAGATATCTGTCAAGGAAAAATATTTAGGTGTGACAATCACTCGGTAAAATCATGGTTGTAGCACTCTTGTACCAAAACTGAGGATAGCCTGGGTTGTGGTAGGGAATTAAGCACTGATTCCTTTCTAAACTCT
>NW_022921939.1:0-205 GCF_012274545.1 Fukomys damarensis
AGTAAAATGTCACTTTTATACACCCTTATTGAATGACTTTCCCTATTTTTTTCTTGATACATACTTATCTATGTTAATCACATTAGTATATCAGTTTCTAATATATCATTTTTACTTTTGAAGAATGTACAATTTGATATAAGAGTAGAGAAGACACAAATATTAAATTTTACATAACATAAGAAATGCCCCCATAATTGTTTGT
>NW_022921940.1:0-228 GCF_012274545.1 Fukomys damarensis
TGGTGCTGCAGCTGTCCCCTTTCGGGTGGAGACTTTTTCACAAGCATTTGTAATCCAGTCCTGAGTGTTCTTTTCCTCCACTGGTTGATTGCAGGGAGCTTCTTGTGGCACAGAGGGCAGGCGTGGTTCAGTGGTGTTTGGCTGTCACAGATATGTGGCATTGTGCCCTTGTGGTCCTGTCACTCCAGGGTCATCCACGCCATTCACACCGGTGTAGGTGTTCTCCTG
>NW_022921941.1:0-552 GCF_012274545.1 Fukomys damarensis
GCTATAATGGTGAAGAAGACAGTAAATCTGTGTTCTCAGGGCTTTGCAGTTCAGCAGGGAAGGATGTAAACATGGAGGCTGAATGGCTGGCTGGGAGGAGATTGAAGAAGAGGTATGTGCACTGGTTTGTTTTCATTTTGAAACTTTTGTGGTTTTTCCTATCTCTTTAATTTTATAATTTTGTGACTGCGCTTGTACTGGATAATTTTGTGGTAACATGCATTTACAAAATAGATTTCTAATAAAGCAGTAGTCTGTAGCCTGGAGCAAAAATGGTTTTCTTGATGACAAACTGGCACACTTTGGAATATTCTGAAATCTTTAGTCTGATTGAATACTTTAACTAAAATCTCCTGAATTACAACAACTAGTAAATATTTTACAAGTATTTTAATTCACCTTAACCATATGTTAAGTTTTCCAAATGTATAGAATCCTTTGATTTATAAAAGAAAGGGACATAAAGATGGAAGCAAGACTTTATCAATTTTTTTTTTTTTTGTACCAGGGATCGAACTTGGGTCCAAGTGGTAAAACCACTGAGCTAAATCC
>NW_022921942.1:0-254 GCF_012274545.1 Fukomys damarensis
CTGTTAGCCTGTGCTGCAGGCGTCATGAAGTGCATTCTCATCAGCTGTGTCCCCAGAACAAGGCCTGTGGCAGGATACAGGGCTCTTGACCAGTGACCAGCATACAAAGACCTGACATCTGGGGGCCTGTAGGTGAGTTGCAAGGGATCAGAAGCCCCTAAAACTTTGTACAGTTGTGTGGGTGATTCTCTAAAAACATAAGATCTCAAATTGTCAAAAAAAATTCTGATTGAGGAGTCCAAAGAACTGGCCCC
>NW_022921943.1:0-222 GCF_012274545.1 Fukomys damarensis
TGTGAGTGTAAAATGGGTTCAGGGGCCACAGGAGAGGTGACAGGTGTGTGTAGGGATCAGACATCAAGATTCATTGTAGGGGTGGAGGACAGTGCAGGCCAGGAGGGAGGCTGCTGCTCGGCCCTGCTGCCTCCAAGTTCTGAAGCATGAGCTTGACACAGAGAAATGCCTGAAGCTCATTAAGAGAGGAGGGAACAAGAGGACAGGGGAGACCTGCTGGGA
>NW_022921944.1:0-396 GCF_012274545.1 Fukomys damarensis
AAACTCACAGATTGGCAGCACCGTTCTCTGTGGAGTACTTCATATTCATGAAACTGACCACTTTCACTTTAAACGTCTTAGCGGCGAGAGAAGGTGTTTCCCGGGGAAAACTGCACCTTAAACCACAGAAGCCCTCTGCAAAGGGCGTTTGGGTTCTAACGTCAAACTGAACCTATCCCCAAGTATACAGAGTTCTGGAGGCTTGTGTGCACTCAGAGCTGCTAGGCACTCTCTTAGGCCTGAAGGGCTTCTCTGCTAAAAGTGCCTCACAACAGTGTTTCAATCCCTGCCAGGCAGACACCTACAAACGAAAAGGAATACAGTTGTACTCCACATAAGAAGTGGACTTCACGGGTAAACTCAGAGAGTTGCAGCACCTTTCTCTGTGGAGTACTT
>NW_022921945.1:0-1011 GCF_012274545.1 Fukomys damarensis
CAATGATGAATGTAACTGTACTGTACACATAAAATGTACCAATAAACTTAATAAAGATAAAATAAATGGTTTACAATTGACTACAAGATGAAATGTATTCAGAAAGCCATTGTGTTCTTTAAATTAGCAACATGAAGTGAATTATTTTGGGATGAATGTTCATTCTTTCTGTATTGAAGCATCTTGATTTAGTTCAACATGTCATCAAGTTTTGTGTGTTTTACTTTGATTTTGGTACCAGGGATCAAACTTGGGTCCTTGAGCTTGCAAGGCAGGCGGTAGAGCCTCTGAGCTAAATCCCCGGCCCATGCCATGCAGTTTTATAAGAGACTGAAGATGAGTCTGAATTCCACAGTGAAGGAATATTTAAGTGCAATGCTTGAGTGGATCAATATAGGGTCTATTCATTTGAGAGATCTCACCTCTGGCCTAAATTAAATTTATGAAAGTAATCTGGGGAAATATCATGTATCAGTTGCCCTTATTAAAACAAAACAAAGCAAAGTTGCCTACCAGAAATCAGTGTGTATTAGAAACTAAGAAGTCTCCTGGGCTAGAAATTATCCTGACTTGAGTACAAACAATCATTCAGCAATGAATAGAAATCAGTGTGTTTTAGAAACTGAGACATCTCCTGAGCTATAACTTATCTTAACTTGTGCACAGACAATTATTCAGCAATTTATAGTATAGTGAGAACCTGGCAAAACTGTATTTCAATGTTTTATGTTAGTAATATGACTTGTCTATCTCTAACATCTAAGTGCCATTGTGTATCACACTGAGATGGAGTTTATTGTTTCAAGAAACTCAGAAAAATCAGTCTAACTAATAGAAGATCTGTGCAACTATTTTGTATCACAAGAAAAATAAGAAGTTAAACTAATCTTTGCAAGGATATACTGCATTCTCTGACTTCTACACAGTTACTTTCATGAGAATAAACACATATATTGCAAACTGTCTGCCATCCATCCTGCCTTGGAGCCAGCTGATTATAGACTGACACCT
>NW_022921946.1:0-805 GCF_012274545.1 Fukomys damarensis
ACACACACACACACACAACACCACATATATTTTTTCCTTATCTATATATTCCTTATCTACATATTCTTCTGTTAATATAAAATAAGTGATATTTTAAGACAAGAGAATTCTTACAAATACCACCATGTTCTTCCTTCTTTAGGACAGAATTTTGAAACTCCATGAATACAGATGCCTAAAGAAAATGTTTAAAATACTGATGTGAAGAGGCTTATTACATATCAACTAATAACTCAAACTCTAGCCTATTCTTATTTCTCTTCTCTGAAAGGAAAATCACTGCGGTCAGAGAGAAACTCGAGCGTACCAAGGAGTACCAGAAGAGCAGAAACACTGCAAATTTTTAGCCTGTGACAGGGAAGAGAAGTCCTTAGCCTCAGGAGAAGTGTATATTCCTTGACTTCAGATATAATCCGATTTCACTTCACCTCAGGACTCTGCAAATAAGCATCAATGGAAATTTATCTTCATTCTCTTAGCAAATAGTTATAGAATTTCACTGTGCAATAAGTAGTGCTTCACATTGGACATACAACAGTAAAAACAACAGTAAAATACAAATTCCTAATGTATTGCAAATTCCTACCTTATAAATAACAGGAACCCAGTAATTATTCAAGAATGAAGAAAGGTACTCCATGGATATTTGGAAGAATCACTCCCTGCCTTCATGGGTCATATAATATAGTGGAGGTAGCATGTAGTAAGCAAATACTTGTGCAAATAAGTATAAGTGGAAACTGTTAAGTGCCAAGAAGAAACTTATAAACGAGATGAGAGATTTTAATAGCAGAAATTATAAAAA
>NW_022921947.1:0-1195 GCF_012274545.1 Fukomys damarensis
TGCATTTAGGCCTCTCTCTAAGCAGGGCTGACATGGTAATGCAACGATACTTTGTGGGTTAAGTCCATGGCCTCTGGAACTGGATTCTGAGCTCTTTACTGTCAAGGGGCCCTTTTATTTTTTCCCCGCATAGACCATGCCTTAAAACATTTTGTCTAATGAGCAACCAGCATGTATAACTAATAGTGTTTCTCTTTTTTATTCATCAAAGACACACATGCCCTCCAATTCCAATTTTAGATTAACATCTGATAACCAAAGCTACACAATGAACTCATAGGATATAGCCCAGAAGCTGAGAGCTTGACATTTTAGTTAGCCTACGCAGCCTTATCTCAGATAATATACAATTTCTGTCAAGCTTTCGGAAATGCTGAAAAGAGCTCAAAGACCTCCCCTATTCCCTTCATGGATCCCGACAAGTCTAGAGACCCCAGGTTGCAAACCTCTGAACTAAACCTTTGACCATCTTGCCAGGGTGAGTAACAATGTAAAATAAGAATAAGGGAGAAAGAAAAGGATATGATTAATTTTAGAACCTATATTCCTTCTGGGAGGTAGTTAGGCTGGCTGAAAAATCTGTAGTGGATTTTTCTTATATAATCTAAAAAAGCTCCCACACTGCATGAGAATGTATTCACCAGGTTCTTCTGTGATGCTGGCTTTATGAAATTTGCCTCATTCTAAATAAAGGGGAGAATAGGTTGTCTGATATCTGTCCCGTGACAAAGGAAGGTGGGCAGGGCCCTGGCTGGTTCTACCGTTAGTAAGAGATGGAGGCAAATATCTGAGCTCAAGTCAAACCAAGTGAGGAGAGACAAGGAGAAGATTAAATGGAATGTCCCTGATCAAGATGAGAAACAGAAAAAAGGAAGACAAATTCCTCCCTATTCCACTTTCCCTTGTTCTATCAGACCCTCCAAAGATTGGCTGCTGTCCACCCACATTGGAGAGAGAAATGTGCTTTAGTAAATCCACCAACTCAAATGCTAATCCTAACTAAAACATTCTCATTTATACTCTCAGAAACCATGTTTGATGGAGGCAGCCACCTGGCCCACTCAAATTAACACATAAACCATCCCAAATGCCCAAGGGTACTGAGGACTTCAGGTAATAGAACCTCCTCATAACCTGATAGTCTGTCTTCCTCAGGTCTGGAAGGCAGTCATTGCATCTAAGGTTTAGACTGACT
>NW_022921948.1:0-931 GCF_012274545.1 Fukomys damarensis
TAAAAAGACTGAGGAAATTCATACAATAAGCACTTTCAAAACTAAAACCATAATAGCCTGTCTATACCAATAAAAGAACATGGGCTAAATGGTAAATGGTACTGTATCCCTCTACTGAAATTTATATTTGCCTGTACTAGAATACTTAGTTTGCATTCAGCTGTAGTTATTTGCTGGAGCTAAATACTAATATGCTGGGGAAAAATCATGCAGGAGCCAACATCCACATTTCACTAACATAATTCCCCTATTTACCCGTCATGTAGGAGCTAATTCACATTATAGAAAAACTCACTGTAGCAGAACAGAGTGTACTTAATTGTCTGGTGCCAACTAGGTATTGCTCACAACTCAGACTGCCACAAAGCAAACTCCCCAGGCAGGTTGAAGTCATCATGGAAGGTTTCATGGAGTTAGGCCTGTAATGACAGCTGAGATTTGCATACACAGAAAGGATTAAATGCATGTGCCATTTAATGCATGTGGGTGAGGGTGCTCTAAGTTACGTGACCATAACAAAGTGGAAGATCTATATGGGGATTAACAAGCAGTGATGAGCTTACAAAGGACCTCCAAAGCCACATGGACAAGTCCATACCCAATAAATAAGGGGAGAGATACAAAATAAAGCTTCTTAGTATATGAAGGTGTCATTAGAAATCTCCACTTAGAGCCAGTGAGTATTTATCACTTTATCCTATATGAAAAGCAAGACACTCAGAAGACCCTGGTAGTGCACTTGTCATACCCCTTTCAGTATGGTATACTGAATATCTTTGCATAGATTGGATACAGATATGAGAACTTTAAAATGCTAAGATGAACATAAACACACCAACAGTGTCCAGCTGCAGCTGATTTCAGTGGGCAAACATACCTTTCATAATGCAATTTTACATACAACTCATTCATGATGAATAAGAATAGGTAA
>NW_022921949.1:0-234 GCF_012274545.1 Fukomys damarensis
TAGGTCTTCCTCATAACACTGAGTAATGAATATGCACAGGTTCAACCAGAGTTCACATGTCCAAGGACAACTCCTCCAGTTTGTACTAGTTGATATCTCACTACTACTTGGGAGAAAGAATTGTGTCAAGAATAAAAAATTTGACAGGGTGAGGACCAATGTCCGGCATCCCCAGGACTACCTTCCTTGCAGCTGAGGTTCCTGGGACCAGAAAAGTTACTGTTATGTACTTAA
>NW_022921950.1:0-202 GCF_012274545.1 Fukomys damarensis
TTTTATTTGTAGGTCTCTGCCTGGCAGAGATTGAAATACTGTTGTGAGGCACGTTTAGCAGAGAAGTCCTTCAGGCCTAAGAGAGTGCCTAACAGCTCTGAGTGCACACAAGCCTTCAGTACTCTGTATACTTGGGGAAAGGTTCAGTTTGACATTAGAACACAAACACACTTTGCAGAGGGATTCTGCCATTTCAAGTGCA
>NW_022921951.1:0-442 GCF_012274545.1 Fukomys damarensis
TGTCTACTGCATCATACTTTACCAGCAACAAATGATTTAAAAGTAATAAGAAATTAGAGATATTGCTCTTTATGGTGTTTTCTAGCTGAAGGAAGAAATCCTCCATACTGGTGTTACTTCATTATTCACTAACTGTTGAATGAGAGGATATGAAAATATGCAGTGTATTCTGTGTTTCATAAAGGGATCATAATTTTATTTTTTGGGTGAACAGTGCCATAGTGTAAATGAGTAAGATATATTATCTATTGGGTCAATGTGTCTTTGTTTTGGATTCTGAAGTTCAGGGACTCTAGGCTAAATTTAATTCTGATTAGTGTGGACATTTTGCTTTCCTCTATCTTTTTTTCTAATTCTCAGTTAATTAAATCAGATATTTGCTCTAAGTTTACCAGTGTGTGTAAGGTATACGACATAAGTTCCTTCCAGGCTGTAGCCTAAA
>NW_022921952.1:0-1100 GCF_012274545.1 Fukomys damarensis
TTAACTAAAATCTTGGAGGGTTTCCTGGTAGAAATGTTTTGTTAACCAATCTAAGATCCCATCCACTGATCTTTTTTGAGGATAGAACCAATGGAGGTCTTGTTGAGTTATGAAGTGAAGAAACTTCAGCCAGATCTGGATCCATGTCATGGGGATTTATCCAGAAGGCGGGCTGGTGAAGTGGTCACTTCCTGAAAGATAAACTGATTGACCATCTAATTAGAATTTTTTTGGATTTGATTCTGGAGGAATCAGAGTAAGCAGGGGGTGACCGTGGCCATAATGAGGATGCAAATCAGGGTCAAGAACAGAGATTATTTATAGAGTCCAGTGACATCTGAGATATAAGAATAGCCCATTATGTCCTGCAGCCCTGGAGTTTTATGTCTGCTTTAAATGAAATGTAGAAAATGTGTAACCTTTGAGATACAGGGACCCATTTACTGAGTAAATGAAACAAACAAACAAACAAAAAAACCTTGTACTGTTTTAGAAATAAATTAGCTCCCAGGTAGTTTGTTGATACAGATGGAAGACGAAAACCCATGGAAAGGTAAATTAATTTTTTTACAAATAAATGAATACCAAAGCTAGAACTCACACATCTATTTTACAATAAGTAAAATAGCAAAACAGACAGGGACTTACTGTGACCAGGAGACACATGCAGGTCAGTAGGCCCAAAAAGGGAAGCAGCTATGGCATAATCTATTGAAGCCAGGAGTAGTCTTGGGTCAGTCCTCATGTAACTCACTGTTTTTTAAGATTTGATGTATTGTTGTAATTTTTAACCTTTTCCTTGACTATGCCTGACTGTTTAACAAAATAACACTCTTTGCATAGAGCCTGGCATGTTTCCCCTTGGGTTGCTTGTCAGCAGGTTGAGGGTACATCTATTTGGAAGCAGGATAGCTGCTAGGGAATTAATCTTGTCCTGGACTATGTTTAGGGATTGGTTTACTTTGTCCATGTCTTTTAAGATTTTATTGACAGCCAGGCGTGGTGGCACATGCCTGTAATCCCAGCACTAGGGAGGTTGAGACAGGAGGATCTCTGTGAGTTTGAGACCAGCATGGGGTACATAGTGAGTTCCAGGTCAG
>NW_022921953.1:0-215 GCF_012274545.1 Fukomys damarensis
ATGCCTCTGATGATCAGGTGCAGGGGAAACACCAGAGTAGAACCTAAACATAATAATCAATTGCTCTTTACTTTCTTCCTACACTATCCTCTCTTTTTCCTTTCCTCCCTCTCCTTCCCACCCTATCGCCCTCTCTTCCCTCCTTTCCTTAGTTTCTTTCCTTTTTTCCTTTATTTCAATATAAACACCACTTCCAAGCCTCCAGTGTATCATGG
>NW_022921954.1:0-279 GCF_012274545.1 Fukomys damarensis
ACATGAGAATTTAAAAAGTCCAGGAGGCCTGAGTAGAGAATGGATTTTTTACCTGTGGAATTCGCCATCGTTAAAAATCATGAGTGGTGTTGTGTCAGCCACAGACACAGTGAATTACATGTTACATCTTGCGAAAATGGAGAAACTGACCCTGAAGTCTGTCCATGAATGCAAAAGGAAGAGGAGTCATTTGCACAGTTTGTGATCAACACTTCTAAGTTTGTGTATTTTTAAACACATATTTTTATGAAGGATAAAGGAATAATACCTGTGGCCCAC
>NW_022921955.1:0-200 GCF_012274545.1 Fukomys damarensis
TTTTGCGAACTTGTTGGAAGGGTTGGGTCCTTGTTGAATGGCTGAAAAATAGGACTGTGCTTCCAGTTGGAGCCTTCAGTGTCAAGAAGTGGTAGGAGTGTTCATGCAGGGACATTGGGCTTTATTGAAGCTTAATGATTTTAGAAGGCCCTTCTGCAGATCCTATGTACAATCTGAGCAATACAGCATATCCCAGCCGA
>NW_022921956.1:0-268 GCF_012274545.1 Fukomys damarensis
CCTAAATTAATTTTTGTTGGAGGCATTTCAGAATAACACAGAGAAGACAATTTTGATGCATCTGTTTAACATTATAATTTTTATTAAAAATGATCCTGCACTTTGTTGAAAGGTGGGATTGTTTTAATTAAATATTAAAATCCCAATAT
This sequence comes from Fukomys damarensis, assembly GCF_012274545.1. Taxonomy (NCBI): domain Eukaryota; kingdom Metazoa; phylum Chordata; class Mammalia; order Rodentia; family Bathyergidae; genus Fukomys; species Fukomys damarensis. The sequence continues at coordinate 150 of NW_022921956.1, forward strand.
AAGCCATTTTGACTTTTTCTTTTTTGGTACCAGGGATCGAACTCGGGACCCTTTTGCTTGTGAGGCAGGTGGTGGAACCACTGAGCCAAATCCCCGGCCAATTTTGACTTTTATTATAG
>NW_022921957.1:0-208 GCF_012274545.1 Fukomys damarensis
TTCACCCACTTGATTTTTATTTATTTACTTATTTATGGTCCTGGGGATTGAACTCTGGTCCTCGTGCTTTTGAGGTAGACAGAGGAACCACTGAGCTAAATGCCCGGCCCCACCCACTTAATTTTTTGTTTGTTTGTTTGTTTGTTTGTTTTTATTTTGAGACAGGGTCTCACTATGTAGTTGAGACTGACCTGGAACTCACTGGGTA
>NW_022921958.1:0-449 GCF_012274545.1 Fukomys damarensis
TGGTATAGATTATTTTTCACTGCTACTAGAAAAGAAAGATTTAGTTATAGGTTTGTGGATGTGACTCAGTGGTAGAATGCTTCCCCAGCCTTCTTGAGGCCCTGGGCTTAATCTCCAGTGATACATACCACCCAAATACACAAAGAGAAAGAGGGGTGAGGAGAAGGATACATGTTGAAAGTTAATTCTTCAAAATAGTGGGGTTTTTTTTCATTTTCATTTTTCTTTTTTGGACACCCTGAAGTATCAAGTTCTATTATTCTTATCCATAAAATAGAGAACACTTAGAAACAAAAATATTTACATCAACACAAAGAGAGTGAGGAGAATGATACATGTTGAAAGTTAATTCTTCAAAATAGTGGGGTTTTTTTTCATTTTCATTTTTCTTTTTTGGACACCCTGAAGTATCAAGTTCTATTATTCTTATCCATAAAATATAAAATAGA
>NW_022921958.1:665-5927 GCF_012274545.1 Fukomys damarensis
TTTTTCCAACCATTCATACTGGTTGCTTCCCTAGTAAGTAAGTCAGATTTCCAAGGTGGATTTCTTTCTGAATATATATACAGAAATGGTATCCTGGACTGTGAGGCCTATATAATCATTACTCTAAGTATGAAGTTCCTCTTTCATATAGGTAGGTAATCCTCAAAGTTTTAATTGAATATAAGTATGTTGAAAATACCATCAAAATGTACATTAACTTCAAATATAAATTTACCTTAGCCTATATTTAGTAATGCTTTTTTATTTGTGACATTTAGTTTCACTTAGTTTTGAGGTATGCTCTTGCTACATTTCTTAGGCTGGAATTCTGGCTTCAAGTAATCCTTCTGCCTTGGCCTCCGGAGTATCTTGGACTACAGGTCAGTGCCAACTGTGCCTGGTTTTTTTCAATTTTATGGCAATGTTTTCTTTCCATACCCTTATAGATCTCCATATACATTGGGGTATGAGTACACTAATGTAAAGTCATCTTCCATAGAAATCTCAATCAACATCATAGAAAATTGAGTTCACGTCTGAATTTGAGCTCAGCCTGGGCAACTGAAGCAACTTAGCTAGACCCTGTCTCCAACAACAACAAAAATAGGGCTAGGGATGTAACTCAATGTGAAGGTCATGGATTCGGACCCCAGTAACCACCTCACACACACACTCAGGTCTGGGGGAGATTGTCTATGTAATTATGGGTAAATAACTTTTCCTCTCTAAGTCTCAGTTACCTTATCTGTAAAGTAGTATACCAGAACCTACCTTGGAGGATACATTGGTTGTAGTATTATAAAGTGAAAGACTTTTCTGGGCTGGGGATATAGCTCAGGGGTAGAGCACTTGCCTGGCACGCATATCCTGTGGGGTTGGGCTGGGAGGACTTTGTCTGGTCTTTCTCCTGGGCTCCTGTTATGAAGCTTCTAAAATGCATGGGATTTCCACAGTAGTCGCAATGTCCTTGTTCTTCTGGTACGATCTGGATCAGACCAGAGTTTGCACTGATGAAAGTGAGGTTGGCATCTGAGGTGTGGGTGGTGTTATCAGGGCTCGCATTTTTAAACCTGTGAAATTGATGTAGGCAGCTTCAGGTGGCTAGTGTCAATCAACATTAAATTGTATTCCAAACCAGGCATGGAGGCACACGCCTGTAATCCCAGCACTTGGGAGGCTGAGGCAGGAGGATCGAGGATCTCGAAGATGGAGTTCGAGACCAGCCTGGGCTACTTAGACATTTAGTGAGACCTTGTCTAAACAAACAAAAATACCCCAAATACCTTAAAGATATTTTAGGTCCATAAATTAGCCTAGTCTATAAGGTAAAGGGCAGAAACCTGACCTTAAATATAATAGATTGGGCCCCTGCCTTTCTCCCATAAAATGGGTCATCCTTTCACCCATGAATGGAGCCATTATCTTTCTCCCTGTGGCTGGATCATCCCTCTTCTCCCATAAACCAAGCCCAAACTTTCTATACATTCACAAAATCCACAAAGTTCTTCTCCTGAAACACATAAACATTCTGAGCTCCAATGATAACGTGCCTCTGTCTTAAGGGCCTGCACTCTGTTTTCTTTGAGTGCGCACTTTAAATTCTGCCTAAGAAACCTTTTTATGACTCTTAAAAAACAAAGTGGGGATGGGGCTCAGTGCAAAGCTCCTGGGTTCAAACTCCAGTACTGAGAAAAGCAAGAAAGATATTTGTTGAAATAAAAAGGAAGGACGTGTTCAGATTATATTAGGTAATAATGTAAGCAGTCGGCTCGCACATCGTAAGTGGTCATTATGTGTTAACTGTTTCTGCTTTGTCTAAAAGTGACACAGTTGACAGCACCTGTAGGGTTATGGGGTCACTTAGGAGTCAAGTTAAGGTTTAATATCTTTGTGGTCAACAGGTACACCAGGAAGGTAGGACCAAGAAAAATAGTTCACTTAGCTATCAGTCACACTTCTTAAGACAGAACAATAACTTATTTAAAACAGTATTAGGGATTCCTTCTACATGGTAAGGGGCAAATGTGTAGAAGAGTCACCAAAGCAACCTATAGTTACCTTTGCTTCATTATCATAGTGAAACACACACCCCTGTAGAGATATTTTTTGGGGGGATAACGGGTATCGAACTCAGGTCCTTGCACTTGCCAGGCAGGCGGCGGAACCACTGAGCTGAATCCCTGGTTATCATTTAAAGTGATAACAAGGCAGGCATCCATGAAGAGGCATGATGGGAAAGAGCCCAAGTGGGCCTCCATCTCTACGTGGAACCACAGCTCCACATGCAATGACAGCGACACTGGAGTCCATGACATAAGCATTCAAAGTCCCTCGAATGATGGGAAGGCTGGGTTCCCTAAAGGAATAATCCTGTTATATAGGTCCCCCCGCAAAAAAATATGTGCATATAAATATATGCTTGTACATTTCAGAGACCCCTGCAGTGGATCCCGATGTCCTGCTTGGTGCTGCGATGCATGGCAAGAAGAAAGACTTAAAGACAGAATTAAAGAGACAGATATATGGGGAGCCAGGGTGAGCAGGGCTTGAACAGTCAGAGGCTTAAAGAAGCCAAAGCTCGAAGAAGCCAAGGCCCGGAACACCCAGGGCTGTTGATATTTATTGGTGACATCATAGGTAGAGTGAAGTAGAGGGCTGTGTGAAGGGACTATGTGGAGTTGCTCTGGATGTGTTGCTGATGCAGGCAAGGCTTGTAAATAAAGGGAGCGACAAAGCATACTTGAATTAGGAACAGAACAGAGAAAATACAGGTTATAGTTGATAACTAACCTTGACTTTTTAGTAAAGAAGGTTTTCACTTTGGGAACAGAATTTGGGTGTGAGTCACTCTGACCTCGGCATGTAGGCTTCAGCTAGATACAGTTCTATAAACAAGCCAGGTGTGGGTTTGACTCTTTACAGCCTGCCTTGGGCACAATCAGTGGGGCACCCAGCCATACTTACATACAGATGTGCGTGTACACACACAGGTACTATAAATCTTCTGCAGCCCTGCAGCCATGGCTAAGGTACTAGCAGATAAAATAATCAAGTTGTGGGGGGCTTTTTGAATACTGGTTCTTAACTGACACTGGCTCCTGCACTTGTAGTACTGCCGTGTATGCCAAAGTAGTTGTTGACAGAGGTCAGTAATGCCTTGCAATGGGTCTGTTTCACAGGCAGGCTGGTGTTTCCCTAAACCCACCCTCAGTCATTTCCCAGTTTGGGAATATATAATTGAAATAGACAAATCAGCCACTGTCAAAATTCTTACATTTGTTCCCTAACCTGTGTAGTAAGGGCTATTATTACCATAATTGCCCTATTACCAGAAGCCAAGTAGATGCCATTCTTATTGCCTCTACCCACAAAAATAGTAAACCAAAGTGTTACTGTATTGCTGGAGGGGCCATAGAAATGAGGCATTTCTTAGTCCTTCCTATCTTACAATCTAAGACGAAGGAAAATTATACCCTAAAAGGACAAGATGGCTAATGACTCTGGCCTTTTATAAATGACTGTACGGTGGCTGAGGACGTAGCTCAAAGGTAGAGCACCATAGCCCTAGGTTTGAGCCCCACCAGGGGGGAAAAAGGAAATAGGTCATCTCACTAGTCAGGTAGCCATGAATAGCTAAAATGCTTGCTGAAGGCAAAGGGAATATGAAATAGGTAGTTGAAAAATATAGTTTAATACCAGCTATAATCATTTGATGGTTGTGGGAACAAAGAATGATTATCAGCATCTCTTCCTCATTTTCACTTTACCTTTTGATTTTTCAGTCAGATCTCACTATGCTGCCCAGGCTGACTCAGAACTCCCAGTCTCAAGTGAAATCCTGCCCCAACCTCCAGAGTAACTGGGACTGCAGGGTGTGCCATCACATCCAGCTCTTTTCTTCCTTATTTTGATATGCACACATTTGTGTATGTATAACCGACTTTTTTTTTTGTACCTGGGATCAAACTCAGGACCTTGCACTTGCAAGGCAGGAGGCAGAGCCATTGAGCTAAATCCCCGGCCCTATAACAACTTTTTTCTATCCCCTGTTTCTACTTATCTACCATCAAACATAAGGGGCATTAATAGTGGTTTGCTTATATATCAGAATTTACAAAATGGGATATCAAAGAGGAAGGTGATTCAACTCGAAGAGCAATCAGCATCACCCAAGGATGAATGAAGGAGCTCTGTGTCCTCTTTGGGAGTTAATTAATATGGTTTCGGTTACATAAGGGATGACTGATCTCATTCTTGTTTACAGTTGGAAGCTAAGTGTAACCATAAGAGGGTGCCAAATGGACAAGGGCTGGACAACAGTGGGTGTGTATTATTTCAGCTGAGCTACCCTGCAACTACACTGTCCAGAATTCTTCTCCCATTGTTCCCTGGTCAGTGAAGAAGCATTTTGATGTTATTTAGAAGGCAGAAGTGAAGCAGCAGTCAAATTCCTTGGAAGGCACTGTTACAACACATTTTTGCTTATCTGCGCATCTGCCTAGTTGCCATGGAACAGCAATCAAGACCACAGACACTAAGGCTCTTGCTAAATTTTCCCCTTCATCTTCTCTGAAACCTTGGCCAGATTCATTTTCAGCTCCAAGAAATGGGGCATTGTCTTTTTTCTATATGTCATTCTCATCATTGACTCCGGAGATTTTCAGTTTAAAAACCGCAAGGGCTGGGGATTTAGCTCAGTGGTGCCACTGCCTGCCTCACAACTCAAGGTCCCGAGTTCAATCCCCAGTACCAAAAACAACAACAACACAAGATGTAGCCAGGGTTGCAGCTCAGTGGCCCTGAGTTCCCGGTACCAAATTAGAAAAAAGAAAAACATCTGTTCTGGTTTGGATGCCATTGAGGAAGCACTGTTGAGTCTCTATTCCCATAGGGGTCGGGTTCTCAGAGTCTCCCTGAGAGTGTGAACACTCGTGGAAGCTCTTTGTCAGACAGCTCAGCTTTGAAACAGATGAGCATCCGAAGAGCCATTTTGAGCAGTGGAGAACATTCATGGACTGAGTGCTGATTAGAGAGCTTTCAGTTTGTCACTTATCCCACTGTAAGGAAGGTGGATGCAGCTAGGAATGCAGGGCCACAAAAGTGGATCAAAGAGTTGTGAAATCGAAAACAGCTAGAGGTACGTGAGAATCTCAGGTGAAGATTCTCAGAGACCAGGTACCCACAGAACTGTGAAAAAGATCTTTTTGTTGGCATTAAAGACATGGAATGAATGGGCAGGGGATTTAGCTCAGTGGTTCTGCC
>NW_022921958.1:9813-10873 GCF_012274545.1 Fukomys damarensis
AAAAAAAAAAAAAAAAAAAATCTTGGGATATTTAGTTAACTAGTGCTATTATTGTTGAATTCTTTTCTGTTGTTAATGGTGGCATAGCTAGTTGAAGAATTTAGTAGATATTCACTATATGTCAATATTGGGTTTGTCTTTGCATGTATATGATAATTACAGACATCTTTTCTATTGTGAAAGCTAGTGTAGTGCTAACTTTTTAAATTTTTATTTTATTTATTTTTGAGATAGGATCCCACTATGTAACCCAGACTGGCCTCAAAGTTGTGGTGATCTTTCTGGCTCAGCCTCCCTAATGCTAGGATTATAAGCATTCACCACTATGCCCATCCAGTGGTTCTTATGGTATGCCAATATCTAGTTTGTCATTGACTCTACTATTGTTACTGATTTTGTGGCTACTGCCAGGGTGTCATAATTACTAGTTCTTACTGGATTCTGACCAATTACACTGAACCTTTCTCCCCCCAAATTAACAGGAGTAGTCAGATCCTGGGACAGAGAAAGAGGCCTATATTTGATCATGCCCAAAACACACACTGGAAAGCAGAAACTAAGTAAAGTGATCTCTATACTAGCAAAGTCTATAATTGACCCACAACCCTTAGCACATGGGCATGCATAGACACATGCAAAAAACAGTAAAAACATGAGAAAAGAATGCTTTCCCAAACCTAGTCCCTCAAAGCTGATGTATTGGGAATCAATGGGGAGGAAATCAAAAGCCAAATATCTGAGTTATATGAAATAATAAAAGAGACAATCAATATGGTGCTCATCGAACTCAAAGATGATATAACTACATGGATATTGGACTTAATAAAATGATCGGTGAGCTTACTTACAGAAGGCACATTAATGAAAAGCTAGCTCAGCTAAACAAAGTGATAAAAAAATTTGAATGACTACATTAGCCAAGAATTAGAGTTCTTGAGGACCAGGGATTTAGCTCAGTGTTTCCACTGCCTGCCTCGGAAACATAAGGGCCCGAGTTCGATCCCTGGTACCAAAAAGAGAGAGAGAATTAGAATTCAAGAAAAAGGTACAAAACAAAAAT
>NW_022921959.1:0-202 GCF_012274545.1 Fukomys damarensis
GCTGGGTCATGGGATAATAACAGCTGCCCAGCTCTACCAACTTCCAACAGCTCTCTTCTTCCAGACTCACTGTCATTTCACCTCTTATCCATTTCAAACCAGTGCAGACCATGGGGCCAAGGCCTACTGAGTATCACTGCCACCCACCTCTGCACGGCCCGGGCCCATCTCAATAAACCCAACTGTTGGAGGTTCTGGGCCC
>NW_022921960.1:0-527 GCF_012274545.1 Fukomys damarensis
AAAATGAGTCACAAAAAGATCAAGCAATATGATTAAGTGATGGAGCCAGGACTCAAACTCAGCTGATTTCAGAGGCTGATTTTCTGATTTTACTTTTAGCCATTTTGCCACAACTATTTAAGTTCTTATCATACACCTACCACTGGAATTTTTGGAAAATGTAAAACACCTCAACTAATTTTTCAAGTGACCAAATTGCTTGATTAATAGTGTAAGCTTGTAACCACACACAAATATGTGTAAAGTCTCCCACCATAAAGCAAATAGACAAACCAAGCACACTTACTTCAGGAGGCCATTGTCATTTTCACATTGCATTTCACATTGCATGTCACTTTGTGTCAAGGACTTCCTAGCACAAAAGCATAGGCCTGGAATGAGTTACACATGTGACTTGCAGCACAGTCTACAGATCTTGGTTAATATTTTCCAGAATCATTCCAGAGAAAGAAGTTTCCAGTTGATAGATAGCGTAACAGAAGTGAAAATGAGCCCAGCCCCAAAGTCAAAAGCTAAGCTCCTTGTAT
>NW_022921961.1:0-701 GCF_012274545.1 Fukomys damarensis
TGTCTGAGTGGCTGAGATAAATATGTTTAACTTACATTATTGTGTATCCTTTCTCTCTTTGAGCTCAGACTTTCACTGTAAGGGCTACCTCCCCAAACAACATAACATTTTGCAAAGTTTAAAATTCTACACAAGAATAGAGCTACAAGGGGCTGTCTTTACTCCTGCACGGGAGCAGTGTGTGAACACCCACACAGCCTTGATTTCTCAGCTGGTGAGTTCTCGATGTGACAGTGATCAGCATCAGAGCCTTTCCACAGCCAGCCACAGAAATCCAAGGAACGGACAGGCAGAGGTGAGCCCCTGTACCTCACAAGACTGTGCTTTCTCGGTGTAAGCGTGGCGCGCTGTGCTTGTCAGGAACACCTGCCCACCCAGCTAACATGCTATCGCCACACGGCAGTTACTCAAGGAAGACCAGGTTCGGGCAACTTATGTGAGATGCCTAGTAGGTGCCACACAGCGCAGTACGGCTCACTGGTGGTGCAGGCCTGTGATGGAAGTTAATCTGGGGACCGGGGCTGTGGGATCCTAAGTTCAAGGCCACCTTGGGTAACAGAGGCACCCTGTTTCAAAATAGAGTGCAAAGAGATGGGGTGTGGTGCCCTTGGGTTCTATATTGAGCAGCACCAAGATCAAAGCAGACATTTTCTTTCAGTGCTGGGGATGGAACCGTGAGCCTTCCACCGTGCCACATTCAA
>NW_022921962.1:0-1133 GCF_012274545.1 Fukomys damarensis
GCAAGGGAAAGGAATTCAGACCCTTCACACGGCAAGTGAATGGCCAACTCACAGAGGGTCAAAAGACGGGGCTCAGGAACTGCTGCCTGGCACTCTGTACTGGAGCCAGTGATACATAGGCATAGGGAGTCTTGAACTCCCACATCCTGCACCTCCATCCATCCCTCACGTGCTATGTGCATGCAGGATTTAGATGACTGACTTTTTCCCAAGAAGCCTAGTGTTCATTCCCAAGAAAAACCAACATTTCACAGCAGTTTGGGAAGCTGAGTATTTGAACACAAATACAAAAAGAAAGGTAAGGGACTAGGTAGAAAAATCACAAAAAGGAAGCCCAGAAACTCAGTGCACCTTGGAAGCACCAACTCCAAGAAGTAAATCCAGCCAGTGGTTAACCCTGGCCAGAACCTCCAGGTTCCCTCAAACTATATTTAAACCTTCTCCAATGGTCTCATACCCCAACAGCCAGAAATAAACCCAGGGCTCTCAAAACTGAACTCCTCCTCCCCCTCATCCAAGCTGGCCAAGCACCAAGACTCTGCGAGCGAGAAAACACAGTCCGGCGACATTATATACCACGTTCACCTACTGTTTAAACATCTGCCTCTGCACACAGCTCACGCTGCTCAGAGGCTTTGCTGCCCACCCTAGAACAGGAAGATAACCAACTGATGCCATTACAAATGGATGTAAACGTTTATAAGCACATTAGTAAGAGGCTTTGAAAAGAAAACACCTGTAGTTTGGGCTGAGAATATAGAACAAGTGTTTAAAGATTATCAGTACAATATTGGAAACAATCTTGGGGCTGGGGATTTAGCTCAGTGGTTCCACCGCCTGCCTTGCAAGCACAAGGTCCCAAGTTCGATTTCCAGTACACCCCATATATATATATGAGAAAATCTATTAATTCCTACCTTTAAATAAATTATAATAGCAGCTATATTCCCCAAAGCCTAGGAAAAAGTCCCAGGGCCCCTCTCTCCTTCTTCAAATCTGTTCTGAAATCCCAGTCAGCTTTCTTATCTCTCTATTCATCTGGAGACACAATCTCAGCTTATGTATTTAGGTGCCAGGTTTCCTATCTTTATTTTAGAAAATAAATAGCTAATAAACTTTGTGCTTTAAAAAAA
>NW_022921963.1:0-519 GCF_012274545.1 Fukomys damarensis
CTTACATACTATCTCTGTCTCCTTTTGCACTAAAAGAGCAATGTTAAGTAGGTAAAACATGAATAATAATATAAAAAACCTGAAATATTTACTGATGGGCCTTGTATAAAAAGATTTCTCCCTAATTCACTGTATTATTCATAAACCCCTTCTCTCCTTCTTCCTTCCTTTATCCTTTACTCCTTCCTTTTCTCCTTCCTTCCTCTCTTCATTTTATCTAATTGCTCTGGGTATATTAACAAGTGCAGTTCCGAAGAATGTGAGTGATGGTGTGGCAGTTGCTGTGAAACAGTCACTTGGATCACGTTGATGGACTTCGGGGTCCACCCTGGGGATTAGTGGAGCACATTCCTGGGTGCGTCAGGGTAGGTGAAGGAGCTGTGGCTTTGGATCTGTATCTGGACCCTTGCCCCTCCCCCTCTGGTACTGTTGTCCTGCTTTGCTTCCTGGCCACCGTGAACTAAGCATCTGCTCCACCATTCCCTTCCACCATGATGTTTCTGCCTTGGAGCCAGATGA
>NW_022921964.1:0-222 GCF_012274545.1 Fukomys damarensis
AAGCGCCACACCACAGTGTTTCAATCTCTGCTGGGCAGAGACCTACAAAGAAAAAGGAATACAGTGATACTCCATATAAGAGGTGGACTTCACTGGTAAACTCACACAGTTGCAGCACATTTCTCTGTGGAGTTCTGCACATTCAGGAAATGAACCGCTTTACTTTCAAAGGCCCATTGGTGAAAGAAGCAGTTTTCTGGGGAAAACTGCCATTTCAACACC
>NW_022921965.1:0-212 GCF_012274545.1 Fukomys damarensis
ACGGGGACAGGAGCTGATGCCACCTCCACAGGCCCTGGGTTTCCTATGTCACACGTATCTTTCTTACCCTGTTCCTGCTCCTCAGTGCCAAGAATGGTTTCAAACACTGACTCACAAGTGTCACGCAGAGCCCGCAGAAAACCTCACCATGAACCCAGAACTCCTGGCTTCTCATTCTTTTCCTGCTCCTGCCCTTAAACAAGCCCATTCCT
>NW_022921966.1:0-299 GCF_012274545.1 Fukomys damarensis
CATAAATTTCAGACCAGCCGGGACTACTTAAAAGTTACTGGCCAGGTGGAGTGCATCATCTTCGCCATTTCAACAAAAAAGAGAGAGAGGAAAATTAGGTTTAAGTAACCCAGCAATTGGTGCTTAAAGCAGAAGGGAAAATGTTCATAGGTCCTAAGGACAGCACACTCGATGTTTGGAAGGCCAATGCAGCCTGTGCAGATTTGGGTTCTGAATGGTGATACACGTAGCTCCCATCACAGCAATTTTTATTCTCCTACCAACTTCACACTTCTCATTTTAATGTTTGCATAACATTC
>NW_022921967.1:0-257 GCF_012274545.1 Fukomys damarensis
AAGATCCTAATGATATAATTGAGAATGTGAAATAGGAAGAAAAGGGCTAAAGATGTAGGGGAAGTGGGAAGGTTAGTGGAAAGGTAATAAGGGAAAAGAAAAACATATGAGAAAATGAAAAAAATGCAAATAAACTTTTTGTAAATAGGGAAGGGAGGAGGGGGTGAAGGGAGGGCAGGGATAAGAGGAAAACAAGAATCAAGACCTGTCATGTAAAGGTACAAGATCCCAATAATAAATGTAACTGTACTGTATAC
>NW_022921968.1:0-1497 GCF_012274545.1 Fukomys damarensis
TATCCCTCTAGGAAGAGCTGTAGGTGAGATGAAAAATACCTGGTGAGGTAGTCCACAATCTTGTCATCAGGTTTGACCAGTTCATCCATAATACAGCAGCCCCCTTCAGCTACTAGTGAGATGCGTGTTAGTTCTCTCCCCTTGGATGTGAGGCACTGAAAGACCAGGAGATAGTCAGGCTGCTGAACTGTGAAAGCTACTGCTTCCTCTGATTATCCACACTAAGCATCGACTATCTACCCTCAACTACCAAACTCACTGGAGCAAGGACAAAGATGTTTGCTTCCTACAAGATCTAGTATGAATGAATATTCTAGGCTGATGACTATTATACTTAATGGAAGCAACACAGATCAACTTCTATAGGAAATAAGAGCCTGAAGGAAGATAAATGGAAAAAATATCAATCATGATTTTATCTACCATATATGGAATGTGTACTATATCCAGTATTATGGTAAGTACCAGTAATAGGTAACTTTTATTAAGCATGCTCTATAACCCTACAAGGTAGCCTTTATTATTAACCTCAAATTCATAGAGAGAGAAGCTAAGGATGAGAGAGAGAAGAAGACTTGTCCCCCAACTACACCCTGTAGCAGACTCGAAAACTTTAGCTTTTAGCCAATCTATTAAGAATTAAGGAACAGATAGTTGAGTACTGAGAGAGGATATACTGCCTTTAAAAGAGAATTTGATAAATTTGGGCAAATAAAACACAAGGAGTGGAAAAGCAGGGAAATCCTGCTTCTGATTTTCAATACGTACAACTAAGGCAAACCAATGATAATTAAGGCAGTTTTCATGGTGACAGTAACTATATACTTGGTCAAAAGACAAGAGTAAACTTTTAGTATTGTGTAAAGACCTGATTAAACAGAGCAACTAGCTAGAAAATGAGTATGCTTATTCTTCAAGAACACAGATGCAAATTTTCTAAAATGTGAATAAAAAAAGCCTGCTTTCAGCTATCAACACTGACACTGAAACTGAATGCAATGGATCATTAGACCCAAGAACCATCTTCCACTAAGTCCCAGTTTGCAGCATTCCAGTTCAAAAATCGAGTCTCTTACCATTTCACAAGCAAGTCCAAAGAGAGGGCTGTTGTCTGTTATAGAACTATTACATTTGGTAGGTATAAAGTTTTCACAGTCAGGAGAACCTAGGAGGAAAAATGTTTATCTTTGGAACTAGAGATGGTAAACGTCACCCTTGGATTCATCCAGGGAAAATGAAATACCATATTTGTTACCTTGTCTATGTTACTTACTTCAAAAACTAAACAAGAGGCAATCTCTGTCCTTAAGTTTTTCTCCATGTACTCATTTTTATATTCTGAAAACCAAGTGTGGTGGTGCATGCCTATAATCCCAGCACTGAGGGAGGATGAGGCATGAGGATCACCAAGAGTTCAAGACCATGGACTACATAGTGAGTTCAGGGCTAACCTGAACTACACAATGAGATCCTATCTCAAGAAAAAAAAATTTTTTT
>NW_022921969.1:0-610 GCF_012274545.1 Fukomys damarensis
GAAAGTTCAGAGACCCCAGATATCCCACCATTGGCAGAGACTGCAACAATAGAGATGGCGTTAGACCTCAGAAAAAATTAACCCGAGCACTTTCATTTTATTGCTGCTATATTTCTTTTTAAAGATTCTTTTTAGGATTCATTTAGATAATATATAATATATAATAATATAATAATAGATAATAGATAATATGTAATATATAATCATAATATATAATTATGACAAAAAAAATAGCGAACCTACCTCTTCATGTTCTTTTGGTTAATTTCACTCTTTAATACCCTAAACATAAGATTGATTGGATTATTACTTAAAAGCGCTGAAGAATAGTAGGGAAAAGATTTCAACTACTAATCTACCATTTAATTATTGGTCTGTCAATGATTAAATCTATCTATATCTAACCTTTTATTCAATTACTGGTCTGTCAATAATTGAATACATTGACTCGGTCATTGGTCTGTCAATGGCCGAGCCATTATATCTCTCTCTTTATATATATGAAATCTATTAGTTCGGTACCAAAGAAAATAGAATTAGGATTAATGAAGAAAATGATGATTAATGGATGGAGAAAATGAATTTACGGGCAAGTGACTAGTCACATATA
>NW_022921970.1:0-205 GCF_012274545.1 Fukomys damarensis
TTTTAATAATTTCCTTTCCTATGATTGTTATTGATATTTGACTTGCATGCATATATTTATGTGAGAGAAAAAGAATACTGATTTTTATTTTATGGTGTCTTCCAGTGCCTGAGGAAGAGAATTGCCAGGATGTGGGTTGGGCGATAATTCACTCTCTTTATGCTGTTGCTGCTCTTTTAGCTCCTATTGTTGCCCATGTTTTGGG
>NW_022921971.1:0-241 GCF_012274545.1 Fukomys damarensis
TAGTTGTGGCAGCATTGATAAGAGACAGAAGGGAATGAGGGGAGAGATCTAAAAGAAGGTAAGGTTGGGCTTAAGTGGAGTCAGACACAGTTGGTCTTTGGGTTCCAGGTTTCAGATTCTTTCTTAACAATCATCAAATCAATCATGCACTGAAAGTAGAAACTCAAAAACTGTGTGCTGATTAATATTTATTTGAATGTCAGCTTCTTGGTACTAGCTTTGTTAGTATTTACAGCCAGAA
>NW_022921972.1:0-228 GCF_012274545.1 Fukomys damarensis
CAAAGAGAGGACACAAGATGAAAAATACATATTCCTTGCTCTCCAGAGTCTCATGGGGAAGATCAATCCAGTAATGTTATATAATGGGACAAAAGACAGTGGTAGAGCTAGGAAAACTGAAATTCCAAATGAGGAGGTCTGGTAATAACACAAAAGTGGGAGAACTTGATCATAAATGCCAAGAATGACTCTCAATGGCTCCCAGCCAGTGTCCTTGGTCTGGACTGG
>NW_022921973.1:0-220 GCF_012274545.1 Fukomys damarensis
TTGAGCCAAACTTGCCAGTGAAAAGCAATTTCACATGGGTTAGCAAAATCCATGCTCATGTGAATGACTGTAGCACACATGGATAATGTATGAGTCAGTTCTCCAATGTATGTTTGTAAGTGCGTGCAAGTGAGCGCAAACCATCTACAGGCGACCGTGCGCATGTGTGCATGTTCGTACACTGTGGGGGGAGCCCGATGGACATGCCAGGACTTGTCTG
>NW_022921974.1:0-553 GCF_012274545.1 Fukomys damarensis
TAAGCTCCTCTGAGGGCCAGCCGAAGACACACCTGGTTACCTGGTTCAGGAGAAGACTGACATTGCATTGTCAATGTTGAGAGCATCACCAGGAAAGGGAAAAACTTTTCTGTAGTTGACCGTCAAACTTCATTATATATGGAGTTCTTTGCAACCCTTGTCATTGAAGATCTTTGTAAGATTCACTGAAGGATGTTGAGATTTTTTTTTTACAGAGCAAAAATGTATTTGACGTAAAGGTAATGAAATTGAGGGTCAGGGTCCTTTTAAACCACAGTGGTGTTAAAACATGCTTTGCATAGATTGAGGATAGGCTGGAAGCGCAGTATATGAAGTAAATATAATAGAAATTTAGTTCCTAGGAAAACACTATTAAAACTATCCTGACAACTTTCTGTTCGTTATACGTGTGATGCATGTTCAGGTTTAAAAAATGCAAACAGTGCTGATAGTTTTTAACCCAGTCTCCAAAAGTAACTATTTTTAAATGGCCAGTAAATTTTCTTTTTCTTTCTTTTTTTTTTTTTTTTTTTTTTTTTTTTTTTTTTTTTTT
>NW_022921975.1:0-340 GCF_012274545.1 Fukomys damarensis
TTCAGTTCCTTTGGATATACAACCAGAATTAGAATTCTGTTTTTAATTTTTTGAGGAACTTTTATACTGTTTTTCATAATGGCTGCCTGAATGTGTATTTCCATCAGCAGTGAAGAAGTATAACTGTTTTTCTACATCTTAGCTACCACTTGTCTTTTATCTTTGTTTTCAATAATTTTTCCAGTGGGTGGGAGTTGATAACATATTAAAAATTTGATTTGCTTCATAATTAGTAATGTTGAACCCACTATACCTATTGTTTATTTGTATGTATCTGAACAAAAAGTCTATCTAAATTCTTTGCCCATTTTGTCTTTTTTTTTTTTTTTTTTTTTTTGGT
>NW_022921976.1:0-303 GCF_012274545.1 Fukomys damarensis
CATTTTTCTAGAGCCTCATTCATCTATTTTGTTACTTCCTGTGATATCTATCAGTTCAGGGTGTCCAGGTGGTTGATTATCAAACTTGTCCACTTTATTTCCTCCAGAATTTGTCTTTGATAAGCTGGATGTCTTTGTTTGTGCTTGAGCCTTGTTTTAATATCTCCCCTTTTCTATTTTTGTCACTGTTACTGTTCTTCTTTTGATACCTCGGTTAATACTTTGATCTTCCTGTTATATCTTGTCTTTAGGTTTTGAGTCTCTAATGATTCTGAGGCAATCTCTTTTTCATTATACCAGGAA
>NW_022921977.1:0-287 GCF_012274545.1 Fukomys damarensis
CCAAAAAAAGGCTCAAGTCCCATGCTTGGTTTGCTACTTTCTTCCCACCATGAATTATTTCTCTTCTGCAATGCCTGACTGCCATGCCACTCTGCCTTGGAGCCGTCCCACGATGGACCGACACATCTATAACCGGGAGCTAAATAAATCTTTCCTACCTTAACTTGGGGGGGTGAGTTTTTTTGTCTCAGCAACAAGAAAAGTAGCTAAGACAAAGTACCACTAGATGATGTGTAATCAGAATGGCACAATTACTTAGGGAAGATTGCTGCATTCCTCACAGTACA
>NW_022921978.1:0-251 GCF_012274545.1 Fukomys damarensis
GGTTCCCCAGCACTGTGACCAGGTACATGGACAGGAACAGTCCAAAAAGAAGGGGCTGCAGTTTTGGATCTTCTGAAAGGCCCTGGAGGAGGAATTCTGAGACATATGTATAGTTTGCTTCTGCCATGTGGCTGATGCATATGCTGGGAAGGAAGAAAATGCAATCTTTAAGGACAGCCACCTGCCAGCTTGGACAGTTGTCACTTTCAGTATCATTGATGCATACATGTTCTTGTCTACTAGACCCAGCC
>NW_022921979.1:0-935 GCF_012274545.1 Fukomys damarensis
CCATGATGCTCCTGCCTTGGAGCCTTCCAGTCATGGACTGAACCCTCTGAAAAAGTGAGGCGATTAAACCTTTTCTTGTTTAAAATGTGGATGTTGGGTATTTTCTCTCAGCTGATTAATAATAGCACACTTCTGAGTTACTAGTAGGTCAAAGAAGAAACAACAAGAGAAGACTGAAAATAATGAAAGTGAATATAAAGCACTCTTAGCTGTGGTTTTACTATCCACAGTTTTACTTACCCATAAATACAGTCTTGAAATATTAAGTGAAATATTCGATAAATATATAGTTCATAAATTTGCAGTTGAACACCACTGTGAGCAGTGTGAAGAAATCTCACACCATTCTGCCTAGACCGATGGGGATGAGGATTGTAGGATGTTCCGTGGGGGCTGAGTGTCCCCACTGTGTGCATCTGGGTGTGTGGCCTTCTTGTAGGGCTGGCCTGCCTTCTCCTTGGGGGTTGCCACTCTGCTGGAATGGAAAATACAGCATCTCTGCTGTGGATTATATCTTGGTGATCCCCAAGAGCTGCTTGTGCTAATAGGCACTGTTTCTGCAAGTTATTGGCTTATGAGTGCATTATAGCTGACTGGCTGTTAGAAGATGGGGTCTGGGTGGAAGAGGCATGGCCCAGAAGGGTTTGCCTCTCTTCCCTGTTCCTCCTTTCATGCTTGTTGCTTCACAGAGGCTATGCCATGGGTGGCATTCATCTGCCTTGTGCTTATGCCATGTGGTCTCAGCTTGGAACCAGTGGACCTTAGACTAAAATCTCTGCAAACTGTGAGCCAAAATAATCTTGTCTTCCTTTAATTGATGAGTGCTATATATTTTTGTACTGGCAATGAGGGCTCATAGCCAGAGTGCAGGAAGCTGCAGTTTACTTTCCCACAAAAAGACAAGCTAATGTGGGAAAGTACAGTGCGATGGCTAA
>NW_022921980.1:0-1026 GCF_012274545.1 Fukomys damarensis
GGACTCCGTCTGCAAACACGTCCCGGAAGCTGTTCTGGGAGAGATGAGGCAGCAGCGAGTGAGGTGGGCTCAGTGGACAGGGAAGAGGTGAGGACTGAGAATGAGCAGGGCTGGGATGGAGCAAGGGAACCAAGGGGAGCGAGGCTCAGCGGAGAAGAAGGAGCAGCCACTACGGATGGGGTGGGGCAGGCGGACACAGTGCACGGGGGAGACCTGCACGCTGCTCCTGCTTAGAGAGGGGCCGCTCGGCCAGGAGCACCACGGGGACCCTGGCCAAAAAGAACGGGGCGCAGGGTGGTGCTGGGCAGCTCTCCTGTGGCCATGAGCCGGGCATCCTGGGGACACCACAGGGGGCGATCCCGGGGGACAGGGATGCTAAGCTGCCGCGTGGGTCACCTAGAGCTAAGCCATGACAGCGTGCATCTCGGCCGCAGGCCCGGTGCCTCCTGCCCTCCAGACTTCACTCTGAGTGAAGAGACCAGGGGCTCTCAGTGTGGGCACTGGGGGTGCAGTGGGCAGTGGTTACAGGGCTGGAGGAGCAGGGGGGAGATATCCAGCCCCAAACTCTTCCCCGGGAGAGG
This sequence comes from Fukomys damarensis, assembly GCF_012274545.1. Lineage (NCBI taxonomy): Eukaryota > Metazoa > Chordata > Mammalia > Rodentia > Bathyergidae > Fukomys > Fukomys damarensis. The sequence goes on from NW_022921980.1 coordinate 582, forward strand.
TTCTCTGCCCACACCAGGCTAGGGCTAGGGGGACAGCAGCGCCTGCTCAGCCCCAGGTTCCTTGAACTCTTCCCATCTCCCAGCACTGGGGTTCAGTGGGGGTCAGGCTGCTCTCCACACTCCTCCTGTCCACCCCTGGCCAGCGCTCACCTGAGGAAGATGAGGCAGAGCCCAAGAAGCAGGATCTTGACAGCCACCTCTGCAATGGCCACCAGTACCACCTCCGCCATGGGCCCTGGTTTCCCTGCAGGAAAGTGGGAGAGGCCGGATTTCCCTGTTAAATCACAAGCTCCGGCCTTCCTTGCACAGCAGCTCTTGACGTGGATCCCTAGACCTTCCTCATGCCTCCGTGTGGGACCTCATCAGCCCAGGCCTCCCCAGCCCTAGTCCGAGTGTCTAGGAATACTCAGGACTGCCAAGCCGCAAGCCCAAGAGGTACCTTTGG
>NW_022921981.1:0-808 GCF_012274545.1 Fukomys damarensis
CTCTAAAATGACATCATGACTCTTGTGAGATACAAAAGTCCTGCAGCTAATAAATATTTGTGTTGACAGCACAAAAAATAAGCTGGATTCTTCTATGTCCAAATATGATCCCAACTCCCTATTACTCTGCCAATTCAAACCTTTCTCATTTCTTCACTAATTCTATGTGATTCTCTGTCATCTTTTCCCCCTTTCTTTGGGAGGTTCCATTTTTCAAAGTTCTCTAAATGTTGATAGTCGCACAACTGTATACCATGTGGTAGGTAAAGACTCCTCCTCTAAGAAGAAAATAAAGCTCATCTAAATATTATGCCAGTAAGGTGCAGATGAGGGAAAATGCAACCAAATTCCCATTCTACCAACTGCAGGAGGAGCAGTCCATCATCTGAAGAGTCAAAGTTTATGACACTGCTTCATTGACATCTGTAGTCACAGGGCCACTTTGCTTAAGGCTATGCATTCAGTTTGGCTTTTTACTGCTTCTCGAAAATGTGTGATGGAGGCATGAGACGGGAGTAACCCTATTCTGATATTTAGGGTTAACTCTGGCATCCAACTCAGCTTGTGTTGTGCAGTGGGCACTAAGAGAACTAGGCTCAGTCCCAAGAAATAATGAAATGGACTTCTGAAGCTCAATTGCTATTTTTCCCTTTGTGCACAACTCCTTCACTTGTGGGTAGGGAAGAGAATTGCGGTCATGATAAACCTTTTAGTACTTTCAGTGACAACAAAGAATGCCTTGTGGCATCCATGCCATGCGTTCACCACCACTGAGACAGGGGATGTAAAGGCAGCTTATGTGGACATT
>NW_022921982.1:0-404 GCF_012274545.1 Fukomys damarensis
AATGAATGTAAATGTACTGTATCCCTAAAATGTACCAATAAACTCAATTAAAGCTGAAAAAAGTACAATATGTTGAATCCATGTCCTAATTTCCCAAAACTAACCCCACCATTATCTAAAATTAATGTGCACAAATAAAACACAAAATGTCCTTTCAAGTAGTGTCATTTGTCTGTTATGGCATGTGCCATGCTAGAATATGTCTTCTGGACCTGAACACTGATGCTCCTAGGGACAGAACCCTTCCTGGCTTGTTCACACTGTTCTCTCGGGGATTCAAGCACCACTGATAAGGTGTCTCCCAGCAAACTGACCAGTGGGCATGAGCCACCAGCACACAGAACACGAGGTCCTTGCCTATAACGTTGTGTGAGGCCACAATGAAGTGTTAATTCCAGGAAACA
>NW_022921983.1:0-447 GCF_012274545.1 Fukomys damarensis
AGTCTCACCCAGGAGAAAGAGTAACATGGTCCCTTGTACTTTGCTGAGACTATGATCACTCAATTTTTCTCTCGCCATGCCCACAGGTTTGTCAGGAGACGGGAGGAATGAAGAAGGGAGGGGAGGAAAAGGGCAGATATTTCACAGGGAGGTCGCCCCGTCCCAGCCGGGGGCAACATAAGGAGAGCTGGTGGCCAGTGAAAGCGAGGGGATGCCGAGGAGATATCAGATGTCACATTTGGAGACTGCAGCCCCAGAATGAAGCCAGTTGCCTTAGCAACAGTATCTCTATCCAAGGTGATAAATTACCCTGCTGTCTAACAAATTCAGTTCATTTCTTAAACAATCAGTGTTCTGGAAATAATATGAGAACAAGCAAATGCCAACCAGTGAACAGAGAGGACAAATCAATCATGAGATCTGCTCTAAAACCTACAGCTGGAAAGC
>NW_022921984.1:0-238 GCF_012274545.1 Fukomys damarensis
ACCCTCAATTCCCATATCAAAGAGGGGCTGTAAATCAGCTGAGGATTTGAAATGCAGGTGCTTCCTTCTGATCTCTCTGCAAATGTCCCCACTCTTCAATTTCTGCAGAGGGAGGAGAGGCTGAGTCGGGAGGGGAGAGAGAGGGGTTCAAGGCTCAGCAATCCTAGTATCTTCCCCCCCTGAACCCTTCTCCAGCTCAGAGCAGCCCCCACGGAAGGGGCCTGCAGGGCCAGCTGTG
>NW_022921985.1:0-3169 GCF_012274545.1 Fukomys damarensis
TATTCATGAGTCACCCTTTAACATCTGGAGCTTTTCCCACCCCCTCACAACTCCCCTAAGGGGTATCCAGATGTGCTGTTCATCCGGCAGATTCTTCTCTATGTTCCAGTGAAGTCTCCTTATTTTCACTGATAGACATTTCTACTACTTTCTTCCACCACGTTGCAAAAAGACATGATATAAATGTTCAAACGAAGCCTAGAGGGAATTGCTGCTGGTAAACAAAGAAAGATCACAGAACTTCTTAGCACATTAAGAAAAAAATGGCATCTTTATCCTTTGGTAAAGTCCCGCAAAATAAACATGGAGATGTTCTGAAGGCAAATGTGTCTGGCTATGACAGCAGAGTTTACTCCGAACAAAGCCCCAGAGGATTTTAGAGGCACTCCCTTGCTGACTTCATCTGTGGGCACTGTCAGTTTCCAAATACTGTCCTCACAAGTAGGTGATACATGTGTTCATCTTTTATTAATCACTTACTTTAATAGTCAAATGCCAACATTTCACCAAGGAAACAGTATAATTTCAAAATATTGAGATACAATCATAGTTAATACAGTGTCCTACCATGAGGCCCTGATCTTATCAACATAGGAATAAGCCTGATTAGTCACTGAGAACTGAGTGATTTTCTCTCTGTTACTGATCCAGTCTGGATTATGAGAGAAGCAGGAATGGTCCCTTGATGAGAACTGAGAGATTCTCTCTGTTACTGATCCAGTCTGGATTATGAGAGAAGCAGGAATGGTCCCTTGCTCTGGCTTTAGTATGTAGGACAAGGCAGGATCCCAGAAGACAGTTTCTACATCCTGTTCTGAACAGAGAACAATCCTGAAAAAAACATTAAACATCTTTGACCCATGCACTCAATTTAAAAAGTTATGTATTGTGAAATATTCATTAGGAATATTTATGTTTTAAAAAAATCCAAAAAGCCTGCAATTTGATGACAAAAGGATACATGTATTTGCAGTTCTACTTCAAGCCCTTTGTCCAGTCCCAGACTGTGAATTCGGATTCTGATTAGGCCTCTCTACCTGCCCAGCATCCTATCCCATCTGCTCCATGAGGAGGGACAACGTGGCCAGAGTTTTTCCTAATAGGTCTCCCCAATTCCAGAGAGGCCCAGGCTGGACTCTTTGGGGCCACCTAACTGCTGACCCTGCTAGGCAATGGGCTCATTCTCAGTCTGGACACAGGACTCCATCTGCCCATAAACCTCTTCCTTTGCCACCTTGAGGTTGGGGACATCTGCTACGCCTCCAGTAGGGTCCCCCAGATGCTGGCACACTTTCTACTGGAGAAAAAGACAATCTCCTTTGCCTGATGTGGGACCCAGTTCTTCTCCCTGACCCTCATGGAGGACCACGTTTGTGCTGCTGACTGCGACAGTCTGTGACCGCTATGTGGCTATCTGTGACCCTCTGCGGTACATGGCAGTGACGAATCCCAAGCTCTGTGTGGCACTGGCAGATGTCTCCTGGCTTGTGGGCCTGGGTAATTCTGCTATAAAGATGGCGGCTACAGTGTGCTGGTCCACCCTTGGTCACAATGTGCCAAGTCCTGGGTCTTGTGTGCATGTCACTTATACCAGGTTATCCTTCTGGGCTCCAGCACAGTGCTGTTGCCAGCACCCTCAGCTGAATACCAGTCAGGGCTCACTTGCAGAAAGAGAGAAGCTCAAAAGTAAAAAGGGTTTGTTCCCCTAAAGACAATGAGGCTTGAACTAAGGGACAAAGTATTTTGTGTGTGTGTTGGAAAGATGTATGCTTTGCTTTTGAAGACCTGAGTAAATAATGCCTGCTCTGAAATCTTCCTTGTACTTCTGGACTTTTCCCAAAGAGATACAAAAGGAGTTTATGTCAATCAAAAATTTAAACTATACATTTGTCAATTGAGTGAGCACCAGCATAATGCCCATAACTGTGCACAGTATTGTCCTCAATGTCAGCCATCTAAAATCAATCAAATTTCACATTTAATCTCTCTTCTGTGTGCAGCCTAACAGGTATTTTCCCCCTCTGCACTGAAAGCGTTACAAGGCTAGGGATACCACACAGATCTTGGGAAGAAACACCAATTAATAAACAAATCTAAGTCAAGCTCCACAAAGTCCAGCACTTTCAGCCGGGTGCTGCAGGAGACACTAGAACTCTAATGATGGCTGCCCACAACCCAGAAGATGGTTAAAATAATAAAGATAAGTACCAATGAAGGAAAAGGAGAGAAAAGAAATTACAACCTAATCCAACAATCCAAAAATTACAATTTTTATAATATTTGGAGAATTGCCAATTAGGTGATAGAGATCAGAAGCCCTAAAAGAGAAATTCTCATGCTTTACAAGGAATGACAGAGAGAGGAAAAATAAAACAGGCCTTAGAAAATGGTGGAATTAAATTGGATGACTCAGTAGAGAGAGAGGTTCATCCTTGATGAATGGGGAAATGACTTAAGCCAAGTAGAGAGGGACAGAGAAGGAGGGTATGATCAGGAAGATCAGGAAAACCAGTTTAGTGTGAGCAAAGATTTCATTTTAAGGAATCCTGAGAAAGCTCTAAGGCTGGGAAGAAGGGGTATGCATGGTAGGGCATGGAAAATAAGACCAAGGAATTCGCATACATTTTAGGCATTGCCAAGGTTGTGGAGATTTTTATATAGGACAAGTAATCTGCTACGATGTCTAGAAGCTATCCTGTTTCTCTCCACCAGACCTGGTAGGCAAGTAGAGATGAAAATAAAGAGCGTAACCATGTTTCTTCTTTAGTGCAACAGACTCTTTATGTCGTGCTTAAGTGATGATGTAAGTGAATGTAATATCCATAATCCAGCTTCCCTTAATTGCAGCAGATCTCACAGACCAGTTAGAGTTTAAAGTAGGGTTCAGAGACTACAAGAGCTAGTAAGCTAAAGGATATTAGCCAGAAGTTATTGAGAACATAGAGAAATGTTCAAAGTAAAAATGAACAGGTTGGGAATTGAACAAAAGGTGTAACTGTAGGTAAAATGTTTGCTACTTTTTCTTTCTCATGTTTGTTTCATTTTTTTTTCCTGTAAGAAGATACCACACCTTCTGAGTAAGACCCTGAAAACCCAGAAAAAAAACCAAACAAACAGAACTTCTTTGGTGTTTTATCTTAAGTGTCATCTATGGTAACAACATATATCT
>NW_022921986.1:0-754 GCF_012274545.1 Fukomys damarensis
GGAATAAGATGAAGCCAGAGCATTAAAGACTTTTGGCTGTGAGGAATGATGAGAGTTCACTGGTCATCTCTTCTTGCAGGGACTCAAATGGCACAGAAGCCTACACAGTGGATTGTAGGAGTACACGTGATGCTGCCACGCAGCCAATGGAGTGGGATTTGGAAGAGAGATCCAAGGAATGGGGGGAGCCACCAGCATGAGCTTGGTGGGCAGGAAATACTAGATAAGAAGGAAGGGGCCTCTCTGAGAGGCAGGAGAGAAGAAAAGGAGTACTGCTTCAGAAGGTATAGAAAAGTCTACTCAAGATATTGGACCTGATCAAGCACATTACTGTGTCAGTGGCTGCAAGAGGGTCTGAAGCTGAGCATTTTCTCCAGACTGAAGGACAACACAGTCAGACAAGGACCAGAACTGTCGGATGTGATAAATGACATCTTGGCAGTGGATACACCAGGTACTGATGGGAGAAAAGAGTTCCCAGTGGCACTGAGGAGACTTAGGAGGCTCCTGCAGGCCACAGATTTACCCAGTTGGAAGGATGGCGAAAAAGTCTGGAGATGGAGGGTTATAACTGTTCCAAGTCCTGCGAAATTGTTTGGTTAGACTCTGATGTACATGAAAACCACTGAAAAAAGCAAACTGGCGGATACAGTGATTAAATCTCTCTTAATATGACGCGAAATGGTGAAAAGCAGAGTATCCTGGCACGCACTTGCTGACTTATGGAATGTGGTCATGAATATGGTTGATGCCC
>NW_022921987.1:0-309 GCF_012274545.1 Fukomys damarensis
AGATTTTCCTCCTTTTGAGGTTCTAAACTTTGAACAGATTTTCTGACATGTAATATTCTTCATGTATATTCTGGCTACTTGGCTCTTACAATATAAGTGTTTCTGTAAGAAGTTCCTCAATCTGTGTGTTGTGTTTCAATTTTTTCCAAACATACATTTATGATCAACTGTACTCTTCACTATGGGCAGATCTCTTGACTGTTATTCCTGTGGCCTAGCTGAAGTTTTTGTTTTTGACCAATGATTTTCTGCCTTCTTGTCTTATTCTTGATATTATATATAGGATGCTAACTCATTTTTGAGTTAATG
>NW_022921988.1:0-272 GCF_012274545.1 Fukomys damarensis
TCTTTTATTTGGGGGCATCTGGCTCAGCTTATCTTCACTACAGAACTCCTCATCCCTAAATCACTGCTCCTTTCCATGCCAGATCTTCCCCACTAAGGTTCCTGTTTGGGCACCACTTCTGGAACCAGCCTATGAGTTTGACTCTCACTTGGAGGGCAAATGAGAATTAAAGACAAAAGATATGAAGATAATTTGAAAAGGAGGACCACGGGACTCTTGCTTCTAGTGGACAAAGAGGTTCAGGAGTCTGGAAAGTCCCATTGTTATTACTA
>NW_022921989.1:0-216 GCF_012274545.1 Fukomys damarensis
AAACATAACAAGTTAATTTTGCCTTTTCCAGGGAATACCCAGTAAGTAAATAAAAATTAATGAATTCAAAAAGGATAAACTGATTTATTTCAAGAATTTCCTGGTTTCATTTTTTATTATTAAGAACATAAGTTACTTTGATTTCTTTTTTCAGTACTGGGGATTGAACTTGTGTCCTTATGCTTTAAGTTACTTTGATTTTAGTACATAAGAATT
>NW_022921990.1:0-422 GCF_012274545.1 Fukomys damarensis
TATATTCATGCCTTCTGGGTGTACAAGTCTTCAAGGATATTGTTTATGATAATGTTTTCTTGACTCAAGTATCTGCCTGTCTTTCACTCCAGCTTCTTGTGATAAGAGGTACATGTTAAGCTAGCAAATAATAAACCAGTCAAATAATAATTTTCTTTAAAAAACTTATATGATGCATGTGACATGTGTCACCACACTTAGGGATGTTCAGTCACCAAACAGTTGAAACAATGTCACATACTAAAATTAGAGGTTAGATATTATGAACTTCTAAGATACATTTATAGGTCAATATGTATGTTCTTTTTAGATGGCACACTACTAAAGAATAACAAATAAGAGTTTGCCTTATGTCATTCAATGACATGTGTTCAGACAGAGGTGTTTGAAAGACTATTTCATACTAAGATGAACATGTAAAT
>NW_022921991.1:0-2884 GCF_012274545.1 Fukomys damarensis
GTGACCAGAGAAAATAAGAAGAAAGCAGAATTCCGTCCTGTGCATCACTTCTCTCTTTCTTTTGCCTTTTCTTCTGAAAAACACAACTGTATCACACTAGGGATCTAAATGCATCAGAGGTCTGAAGAAGTGGAATAATGTCAGCAAAGGTCATACTCTTTCTTCAGTTTCTATCCTAATAAAGCAGGCATAAAATTCATGACTAATAGAAAGGATTTAATCTGAGAAGAGTATGGCTGTCTTCTTTCTCTCTCAACCTAGCTTCCTTTTTAAATACATGGAGTACATCCTAATTTAAATGGAAACTCACACTCAACTTTTTTTTTTTTTTTTTTTTTTTTTTTTTTTTTTGGTACTGGGGATTGAACTCGGGTCCTTGCGCTTGCGATTCAGGCTCTGGAACCACTGAGCTAAATCCCCAGCCCCACACTCAACTTTTCATAGCTAAAGAACTGTGTGTTTAAGTGTAATATAAATTTTAGACTTTGTGAAGAAATAATTGCATAAGTCACTCACTCCTACCAAAAATAAGTAATTATTTTCAAGAAATCTAATTAGGCAAAAAAGATACTTTAGTTTTCCAAGGACACAGTCTACCTAAACTGTGTAAACAAAGATGGCTCTCCCAGACCTCCCAAAACATATGGTGCTGTGGGTCAAGAGTTTGATGCTGTTTTTCTACACCTAATCTCTCCTCATCAGGTCACTGCTACTTGATGGCTGATTATGGCAGGGACGCAGGCTCTCCCTCCTGCAAAACAAGACTCTTGTGAGGATCACCTTTACCCAGGGATTCCTGATGGCCCCACCGATGTTCCTCAAGTTCTCAGACAGTTCAGTAAATGTCCCCTTAGTCCCTCTTCCTCTCTCCTTACCTAGGGACCCTCCTGCTTTGTATGCCTTTGGACCACACAGCCTGTTCTGTTTCTCTGCACATTCTCTGTCTCAGTTGTGTCCCCTAAAATCCCTTGCACTTTTATTTCTATCTTGATAGGTTTCATGGAAGCTTGGAATGATTTACTAAAGGAGCTTTTTGATAATTTTCTTTTTTTCAGCTTTTATTTCATTCCTATGTTATGTGCACATAACATACTTTAGTCATTTCTCTCCCATTGCTCCCCTTGTTCGACCTTCCTCCCCAACTCCACATTTTGGAGGAAATTCATGGTGTATTAGATATTTTGATTATATCCATGCCTCCTATTACCCCCATGACAATTTTCTCCTGAACCAGAGGCAGTTATTAATTTCTTTGCATTCAAAGACCAACCTTGCTAACAATCTTTAGAGGACAATTTACAAAATCAGTATTAAAAAAACCACAAAGCCTGATTTACTGTACCCCAGCTACATATAAGATTAAATCCCCATGTCAAGTCCTTTCATACATAGTGTCCTACCTACCTGTCACCACCTATATAGCTTCTATTCAAACACAACTTAACATTTCACAATTTCTCCAAGATTCACACCCAGAAAATGGTTGTGCTTTTCCAATCTTGTGTTTGGTGCTTTAACTGATCTTCATGATGTCAACCTCACAAAATTAAAGAGCTCCCCTCTTTGTGAGGCCTTCTCCAATTTCTGGAGCAAGAGTATCAACACACAACTACTTCACCTACTCATATGCACGTGGCTGAGTAATACAACTAGTGGTTTGTGAATCTGACCGCACTGTGTATGACTCCTTTTAGTGTATTCTGCAATGCATAATTGAGAACCTCATACATTATAGGTTGTAAGCTGAAGAAAGAAGCTAACTCAATCGATATAATGTGAAGAAAAAGAATGAATTTTGGAAATAAGATAATTTGAGTTTAAGTCTCAGGTCCACCCCTTGCTAGTTGCATAATCTGAGGCAGAATATTTAATATTCTCTGAGGTTTGTCAGATAGAGATCATAGCCCTCACTTTACAAAGGCTTTGCGAAGTTTTGATGAGATGATTTGTTAATTTTGCATTCATCCAATAAAATGAGCACTTATTGTGAGACAGGCATCCTATTGTGTCCTAGGGACATCACCAACCCCAGGAATCAAATACTGAAGTCAGTGACACTCACATGGTGTGTGCATCTAGTCCCCAGCCTTCCATCAGTTTATGAGAAAGTCAAGGTGCCTAATCTTGGAAGACTTTTATTTCAGCTATGTTGAATGACAGGAAGAAATTAAATATAATAACTGTTCACAATGTGAGTTCTATGAAGAAAATAAGCGAAATGCTGTGGTAGACAAAGAAGAAAAGGAAGGGAAATAGACTTCTAAACAAGTGTTTCTGAATGAGAGACGGACAATACAGACAGAGTCAGTGTCCAGATCAGTCAGGCTTCCACCAGAAAGCCGACTAGTGATACAGACACACACACGTGTGCATACAGGCACACACAGAAACTGTATTGTGCAGTTATTTTTCAACAAAAAGGAAATACATGCGTTTTTTCAATTAGACCCAATATCTCCTTTCCAATTTTAAAATTTATTTTTAAACTGGAGATAAAAACAAAACAACTATATATTGGGGCCCTGTAATGCTTTGAGACATGTACACATGCATAATTTTTACATCAGGTTTCATGTGTTTATTTTAAATGTTTATCATTTCTTTATGGTTAGAATTGTAAAACTCTTGTAACTTTCTGAAATGTACACCGTATTATTGGTATCTATAGTCACCCTACTGTGCAATCGCGTGTCAGATTTTCTTGCTTCTAACTGTAACTGTAACTTCCCCACCCCCCTCCTCCCCCACTATACACACAACACTAATTGCAAACACACATACATGTACACACATATATACTGTGTATATAATATATGTGACATGTATGTGCATATCATACACATATGATAGAGTATTATATATATAAATATATAATCAATATATG
>NW_022921992.1:0-1577 GCF_012274545.1 Fukomys damarensis
TGAGCATTTAGCTTGAGTTTAGTTCATCATAAATTTTAGCCTATGAAAATAGTTTTGTGGAGGGCTGGGGATTTAGCTCAGTGATTCCAGCACCTGCCTCTGAAGAGCAAGAGCCCAAGTTCAATCCCCAGTAACAAAAAAAAAAAGAAAGAAAGAAAATAGTTCTGTGGGACCCTGAACTCTAGTCTTCTTTTTTAATAGACTCTATAATCTATAGTCAGATATGTACAACATAAGAAATAACATGTGTCAAATGATAAAATACTGTAACTTGGGCTTTTTTCTTTTTTCTTTTATTTATTTATTTATTTTTTTAGTTAGGCTTCTTCCATGATTATGCTTTGGAGAAAAGATAATAGATGATCTCTAGTGCTCATTGCAATTAAAGATTTTATGCTTCCTTGATATTAAGCTTGGGTGAGATGTGTAGTCTCTCTGAATCCAGGTGTGTATGTGGCATCTGTTACACATGGTAATGTGCTTGTGACCTTATTTTAAAGAAGTTTTTATATTTTGTTACTGGTAATAGAGCCTAACAATAATTCAGGTAACCAAACCTGAATCATTGCATATTCAAATACCTACTTTTGTTTCTTTTCCCTACCTTGGCTCTGGTTCTCTTAAGCAGAACAAATGCCAGCATTGCAAGAAGAGGAGTTGTCAAGATAAACAGAACAATCAGCTAGTGATTAGTGTTAGTGGTACAAAAAAAAAGCACAGTGTAATCTAATACCTACCTCACATTTTATCAAGAACTGGCACTTGAGGTAGTATTTATGGTTTGTAGAAGGTACTCACCATCGTTCTCATTCCTTTCTCAGGAGGATTTATGAAAAGAGGTCCTGTTCTCACACTTGAGAACTCAAAACTGCCTCCAAGACCAGGTGGCAGGCTGGCATTCACTAGCACTCAGATGTCAAACCAACTGATACACTGGTGCTTCCCATGATTTTCCTGGGCTGCATTAGCTTTAATACATATTGAAATGGAAATTCAGGTGAACAGTGTATGTGCTTGTGTGGAAGCTCATTTAGCTTGTAGAATAAATGGTTTAGTTTTTCTTCTGAGGTGGCACAAAGTTTGGGAATAAGAAGGAAGCTAGGTCCTAATCTTGGCTGTTGGCATGAACTGATTGAGAACTTTGTGTACATTTCCTCAACCGTCAAATGAGAGTGATTGGTATTTAGGTTTTCAGGCATTCTGAAATTCTGTGGTTCCAAATTCAGTTGTTGCTGATCTAATCAAAATTATTGCCTTAAAGAACTTTCTGTCTCATGTAATTAGCCAAAATTTTCATAGAAGCTTTTGAATTTTGAATTAAGGTAATAACAAAATCCCTTTGTACTGGCTCTAAGAAAACCTTTCTCCCACTGCACACTGTTGTGTAAGAAATAGTGTTACATGCTGAAGCTCTCTTTCTAAATTTGAAGAATGGAAAATGACAGCATAATGCCAGTTACACAGGAGTTCATTCAGCAAACATACACTGAGCATCAGTATTATGTAATTGGGCTGCCAAGACCCTGAGCTGCCAGCTTAGTGTAGAAGGCAGACCTACACGTGAAATGTCACTCCAG
>NW_022921993.1:0-628 GCF_012274545.1 Fukomys damarensis
CAACCAATAAAAAATGTTGGCAGGGTTGTGGGGAGAAAGGAACCCTTCTCCATTGTTGGTGGGTGTGCAAACTGGTGCAACCACTGTGAAAAGCAATATGCAGATACCTCAATGAACTAGGACTAGAGATTCCATTTGACCCAGCTGTCCCTTTTCTGGATAGCTTCCAAAAGAATTAAAAGAATCATACCACAGTGATATATGCACACACATCTTTATAGCAGCACAGTTTGTAATAGCTGAAACTTGGAAACAGTCCAATTGTCCATCAGTTGGAGGCTGCATAAGGAAGATGCAGTTTTTCTATTAAAAGGAGTACTACTCAGCCATAAAGAATGAGCAACTAGAGTCATTCATAGGAAAATGGAACATATTGAAGCCATACTCAAGTGAAATAAATAGGACACACATGATGTGTAAATTCTGAATAGTTTCTTTGGAGTGAAAAAGTAAAAGTTAAATAACATCCAATTTATATAACTGACATTGTGAAATAGGAAGAAAATGGCTAAAGGTGTAGGGGAAGTGGGAAGGTAGGGGAAAGGAAATAAGGGAAAATGAAAAGTATGAGAAAAGGAAAAATGGAAACAAAGTCTTTGTAAATAGGGAAGGGTGGAGGGGGTAAAGG
>NW_022921994.1:0-235 GCF_012274545.1 Fukomys damarensis
CCCCATAAAAGGTCAAAATTATTCTTAGTATATGTTATTAATATCTGTTAATTTTATAGTTTCGGGGTAGTAATTTCATACATGCATATAACATACTTTAATCATATCCATCCCCATTACCCTCCTTTAAACCACTTATCCCCACCTCTATTCCCTTGCTGTTGTTTAATCATCTCCCTTCTACTTTTTCTTTTTTCTTTTCCTTAGATTCTACATTTAAGGGAAAACATGCAAT
>NW_022921995.1:0-225 GCF_012274545.1 Fukomys damarensis
CTTCCAGGACTACTTCAGAAAGTGGCAAAGAACAATAGAACAACTGTATTCAAAACAAGGTGAATATTTTGAGGGGACTTAATGGCAATGTGTCTTATAATATAATACTTTTTAAAACAGTCACCATGTATTTTGATCATTCTGTGTATTTAGTTTAGAAGTACATCGGCCCTCTGGTAACAGTGTTATAGGGAGCCAGAGTCTGGTTGATTCAATGATACCAGT
>NW_022921996.1:0-200 GCF_012274545.1 Fukomys damarensis
AATACAGGATTTAAGGGATATGAGAGGTTCTGAGAAGGTTACACAGAAATATTGTACCATTTCATAAGAGGGATCTGGATGTAATCTCCCATGGCTATCAAAGGGTTTGCAGGTGCCCCAAAATCTGGCTTGTTCTCTTGCATGTGTTATTTTAGATCTTTTTTAAAGGTAACATTACCACGATCCCCAAATTTTATTGC
>NW_022921997.1:0-401 GCF_012274545.1 Fukomys damarensis
GTTTTTCCATTTAACCTGGGCCATCTATGAAACACAGGTCCTTGGAGAACATTTGAAGCACTAATAGCCTGAAATAAACACTAGAATCTGAAACAGTCTATGTATGACACAAGCACACAGGGCCTGAAATGGTCACATATCCTTCAGATTCTGTCATATTTCACAAGTACTTTCGTGTGATGTATGCAGTACTAGTATGGATAGAAATACACAAAGATAGCCAGTAAAACTTACCTGAGCAGGGAACCAGAGAGTCTGACCTCACCAACATGAATGCTGGTTTTGCTCAGTGTGAAGAGACTTGATGAGATCCTTGCTCCTGTTTCTTCCTTGGAGTCAATGCAAACTTCTCAGTGTAGACCGTGCGAGCTGCCCTGCTTCTGCACTACCTGTAGCCTGGT
>NW_022921998.1:0-482 GCF_012274545.1 Fukomys damarensis
CAAGCCTCCAGAACTCTGCATACTTGAAGATAGGTTCAGATTGACGTTAGAACCCAAACGCGCCCTGCAGAGAGCTTCTGCGGTTTAAAGTGCAGTTTTCCCCGGGAAACAGCTTCTCTTGCCCCCTAGCCGATTAAAGCGAAAGCGGTCAGTTTTATGAATGTGAAGTACTCCACAGAGAAAAGTGCTTCAACTCTGTGAGTTTTCCAGTGAAGTCCACCTCTTATGTGGAGTACAACTGTATTCCTTTGTGTTTGGAGGTCTCTGCCTGGCAGAGATTGAAACAGTGTTGTTAGGCACTTTTAGCAGAGAAGCCCTGCAGGCCTAAGAGGGTGCCTAGCAGCTCTGAGTGCACACACGCCTCCAGAACTCTGTATACATGGGGATAGGTTCAGTTTGACGTTAAAACCCAAACGCCCTTTGCAGAGGGCTTCTGCGGTTTAAAGTGCAGTTTTCCCCAGGAAACACCTTCTCTCGCCGCT
>NW_022921999.1:0-941 GCF_012274545.1 Fukomys damarensis
AGGTATGGGTCACTTTGCTGTTGGTTTTCACAGCTGCTGTGGTTGTGGGATCACTGATTTTCAAGCATGTTATGGATTTATGGGTTGGTGTAGAGAGTAGATCATTACAATGCAGGAACTGTTGTTCTTATGAAGATTTGTAGTTTCATTGAGTAAATGTTCCTCAGGTTGTTGCAAAACTTTTGTTTGTTTGCAAAGTTCTAGGACATCTTATTTCAGTAATATCTGTTATTCCTTTTTTGGAGGAGTGGATTTATGGTGGGACTCATCTTCCGTCTCAGAAGTCCTGTTTTACCTATTTTTGCCTTTACCTTATTTTCTTCCTTTTAATTCAAATTTCTCTTCCTCTATTAAAGTATCCATTTATATCTGTGATTTTTGTAACCATAGAAGATTAATAAGAATGGACCCAATGTAAAATTTGTCTTTTATCCTACACTACATCATGCAATCCAATCCTTGAATAATTAAGGCACCAGCCAGGTGGTTGTTGAGACATTGACTATCTCTTCACTGATAGGACAGTGGAACATCCTTTCATATATCTGGCTCATGTAGTATGCTATGATGTGGATAATCTATAATCTGACCCAATGATAGTGAAATTGATTATAGGACTGGGCAGAGAGTAGAAGAGGATTTGCGATCAAAGAGGTTTGCAAGGTGCTGCCACCTGCCTCGCAAGTGCAGGGTCCTGAGTTGCATCCCTGGTACCCCCTCAGAAAAGAAGAGATTTGAAAAATGGTATCAATGGCTAGCTAGCAATTTTAATATCTGTCCTGTAAAGACTATAGAGTCAGCCCTATAGGTGCAATCAAAATGTCACTGACCACCAGACTGAAGGAAATAAGACATCATTAGAAAATCAAGGCAAACATGAGACCAAAAAGTCCATTATGGCAGAAAGTTTAAAGCAAACAGGAATAGAGGAATACCAACAG
>NW_022922000.1:0-1757 GCF_012274545.1 Fukomys damarensis
CCTTCGTGACTCCTTCAATACTCTTCTTGTGTTGTTATACAAAAAGCAGTTGCTGTGCTCTCTTACCTGGTTTCCTTAGCTGTTTGAAGACAGCTCGGTGTTTGAACAGCAGTTGACCTTGATGTGTCAGTGCTTAGACTATTGCCGGAGGATCACAATCGGTAGTGATGTTGCTGTGCCTTAAGAGGAAGTGAGTGTAAATAATACTTCTTTAAATACTAATTTCCTCTGAAAATATAAATTTAATAAATATTGTGTATCAGATTTTGAAGTCTCATATCCTATGTTGCGTGTCACGGAATGGCTGTAAAATAAATCTGAATTCCAAGTTTTTTATTAGAATAAAGATTTGGATCATTAGTAGCATTATGTGGTAACAACTATGGTATTTTTAAAGAAATGTTAGTTTTTTGGCATTAAATTTAAATTTTCTACATAAAATAAATAAAACTATATGTAAGAATGGTTTTCATCATAATGAAACTCAAACTGGAGTGATAGCTAAAACGTCAGCAGAAGCCTGGCACTGGTATTTATTATTTAGCTAGTAAGGATCCGGAAAGATGAAGTGATTTCTTTATTCAGAGAATCAGTTGCATCATAATAAATGAACCCATAATACAGTCTTTAAAAACACAATCATCTTATTATGTCTCTCCGACATTCAGGAAGAATTCTGCTGCACATAATGTCAACTGAGGTCACGTGACACTTCTCTGGCAGTTCGCTTGATGTGGAACATTCAAAATAGTTAAAATTCATACTTTTCAGTCAGCGGTGACTGGAAGCTTGATTCAGTTGGGCCTCTCTCTTGTGATATATACTCTCGGGGCCTCCTAACTTTTCTTGCACTAGAGAAGTTGGGGTGCATGTACCTTAGCATGGCGGAGTTGTCATTATTGTTAAAAGGAAAATCTGGATCTTGCACAGTATATTATCAATCTCTCTCAATTATTCAAAGTAGCACCGTATTACTGATTCTAAGAAAGAAATCATTTTTCCTTCATTAAAAATGCATATAAATTATTTCTCCTCAACTTCAAGATCTTTTATTGCACTGTAACATGACTGAACAACTGACATTCTAAATATATTTGACAAAATCTGTTGCAAAATTTTGAGCACATTTTGGCATATGTTGTTATATTTCTTAGGTAAAGGTAAGAAATTCAAATAATTCCAAGTCACAGCTTTGTGTGTTGTTATTGTTTGAATAAAGAAATAAAGAAACCACTATATCATGACTGTACGGTTTCTAATTATCATTTAAAATATCTTGTAACATTAAACTTAAATGAAGTTAGTTTAAATCCTGAATCATTAATTGTAGGAAATGCTACATTCTTTATTTTTCTTCAGTTATTCTTAGTGACTTTTAGGGAGAAAATTTTAAGATTACAGTGGTACCTCGGTTCATGAACTCATTTCTCTCCATGATTTGGTTGCAAATCAAACTGGATGAGAATGGAATCAAATTTCCTCAAAAGGTCAACATTGAACCTAAGCATTGAATTTGATTCAGTTCTCGTCCAACTCAGTTTATGACCCTAATCATGGAAAATATCAAATTTGTGAACTGAGGTACCTTGTATTTATATTTCTTTTTATTTTTAATTTTTTAGTGTATCTCTGACAGGACTTTGGGTTCTTCTTCCATGAGAATGATTCAGCTTTGGAGTATCTGAACTCTTAATTTCTCCTTTAAGCTTTGTAGTATTGCTTTTTTGATTTTTAAAATATTCTCATTTTTTTTTTTT
>NW_022922001.1:0-1216 GCF_012274545.1 Fukomys damarensis
TCTGATCCTTACTTTGAGTTATGTTCAAGTTATTGTTTACATTGCTTATTCGACTATGTACCTTTAAAAAGCTAAGCATGTTTTTTAGAATTTTTCAAATATTTCATAATGCTTCACTTCTCCCAGACTTAATACTTAGGAAGCTCGGTGGCCCAGTAATACAATCTACTAATGATTCAGTTCTGGCTCTTCTAAATCTTGCATATCTATCTTTCCAACTATCTACAATGGGTTCCCTCTTGACAAATCCAAAAGTTTGATCTTTATAGTTGTTGTTGACTTCACAAAATCCTTCCAGAGTGATTCCCAGTCATGGTTATGTGAATAATTGGATTTGGTGGTCACCATAGTCAGTAACACAAGTGTCAAGGGCCAGAGCAAGGGCTGGAAGAGGTCAGTTTGTCTTTGTAACCCTGCAATGTCAGCACTGAATTGGACACTCTTTTTTAAGAATGACATTATAAGTGCATAGCTCTGAGCGGCCTGTATTTGAGAGTTCTCTCCAGAAAGAATAGCACTGAGAATTTACCACAGCTGGTTCAGTAGAGAGAGGATGAATGTGGCTTAACAAATGATCACTGATGGCATGTATGAACTGTTAAAGATGATCCTGTATTTTTACCCAGCCTTATTGGGAGAATGATGGTATTAATTGAGTAAATGAGAAGAGAAATCGCATTGAGTAAAGGAGAAGAGCAGTTGGAGTTGAGGGTAATTAATTCAGTGTTTGACATGCTGAATTAGAAATTCTTGTGGGTCATCTGAGTAGAAAGGCTAAGTCATCTGATACAAGGAACACAGAAGAGAAGTCTAAATGTAAGACATATTTTAGAGACACTTGCATAGACACAATTTATGATGCCATAGTATAAATAATTTTGATCCACTACCTTGATACTCTAGTTGGACATGAAAGGTAGAGAACCTAGAAAACAAGATCGCGTTCTTGACATAACACATTTAATGATGATGCTCATACCTAGTTATTTATGATAAATAGGACTGGAAAAGCAAGGCAGTATGAAATTATTAGGCAGTGCTAGAGTCTATTCTAGCCTTTGTCCATGTTTGAACCCAGCAGAACTATATAAAATGAGAGCCATAGCTTTGCTCTGCCTTCATTCCTTTTTTCCACTGAGCACAACGGTAAGCAACAGGAAGTGGAGGAAGAAAGTAGCTTCTGCATAGCCTATAAATGACTGCTTTCACTTAGTAG
>NW_022922002.1:0-206 GCF_012274545.1 Fukomys damarensis
TATTTCCCCATCCATTTGTAAAGAGAATTGTTCAAAATATATTATACTACGTTGGGATTTGTTTTCCTTTTGGGGCTCTAAATACCTCACTGCAAGCTCAGCTTGACCTAAATGTTTCAATTGAAATTTCTGCTATGATGCTGTTAGGGTTTCACTGGCATGTGTTGTGTTTCCTTTATTAAATTGCTTTAGTATTTTATTCTTCT
>NW_022922003.1:0-246 GCF_012274545.1 Fukomys damarensis
AACTTTACTTATTGATCACATGGAGCCACTCAACATGGCCTAACTGGTAAAACCAACAAGATTTGTTAAAATCTTTATTTAGCTATTCTGTGTTAGTTGGCTCAGAAACAGTTCAGACCACTGGTCTATTTCTGAGATCACTTGTGAAACCACACTTAAATAGCTCTTTCAGGTAGATTTCAGAGGTTTCTGAGGAAACTTCCTCCTCACTATCTGTACCCCCGAAACTGTCCCCTTAAGAGAATC
>NW_022922004.1:0-357 GCF_012274545.1 Fukomys damarensis
TGAGCATACCAGGGAGAGCTTTGTTCTCTTTTTCTTTTTTTTCTTTTTTGGTACCGGGAATCAGACTCGAGGACCTTAGGCAGGTGGTGGCACCACTGAGTTAAACCCCCAGCCCAAGAGCTTGCTTTCTAAGGAAGCCATTTCTTGCATCACCCATTAATCTATTCAAGCAAGTAGAGTCCTATAACCCAATTACTTCCCAAAGTCCTTCCTCCAAACACTATGAACATGAGCTTGGGGAGTACGTTTCCAGCACATAACATTTGAGAGACATATCTAACACTATGCTTATCAGACACAGAATCAGAGTAAATGGGGTTGATTATTTTATGAGAACTGTGCCACTGTTTTAGACCT
>NW_022922005.1:0-612 GCF_012274545.1 Fukomys damarensis
CCTTCGGGGTGTGACACAGGGTAAGACTGCCCTAAACCATGTCACCGAGCCAAAATCAGACAAATAAAAGTAGAACAACAATAACAACATCAACAAACTGCACTTGACTCCAAAGAATGGGTCAGAGTCTTATTGGGAAAAGCACTTTGCCAGAGGAAGGATGCCTCTCACTTTAGAAAGTTTCTCTGGAATTACTCTCAGGCTTGTTTTCTCCTCCCCTTTTCCCTGGGAGCCTGTTGTGTTGCTCATGCTGAAGAAACATGTTTCGTGCTGCAGGACAGCCCCTCCCAGGTAAGTTTCTGTTGTTTCTTGTGAGGCCGCCCTTCCTTGACCTGGGACGTGGGCCCTTCGCCCAAGTCCGGCCTGAGCCTCCACCTTCACCTGTGATCTCTTCCCTCTGCACGGATGCTCTTTCTTCCCTTCTCCACTCAAGAGCTGCAGCTGTTTCATGTGCCAAATGCATTTTCCTGAAGTGTGAATTACCGTAACCTCCACAAAAGTGCGTTTGATCTCTTTGACAAGTCATTTCTTCCTGTAGCCTCTCTGAGAAGGTACATTCTGGGCTTCTCCCAAGGCCATCCACGAAGCACCCGTGGACAGATTGGTGATAGT
>NW_022922006.1:0-349 GCF_012274545.1 Fukomys damarensis
TTTGACCTATCGATCTAAATGTTTACCTTTAAGTTCCAACGCATCTCTTTCCACACTCCAGTTCTCCTTTTAGCTGAAAGTCACTCACAGCATTGATTTTTCTCTTCCTTTCTTCTGAATAAATATTGCACCTACTGTGTCTAGACTTCAACTGGCAAATATTTGCTTTTGTTATTTTAAGTGATATTTTAAGAGATATTTGATCTTCAATAAATTTATATTTTATAATGTAAACAGTAATTTATATGTATTTACCTATGCACACATCTGTGAAACTACCATCATAATGAAGGAAATGAACATTTCAGCTATCAACTCTCAACTCCAATGGTTTCATTCTTTTTTTTTT
>NW_022922007.1:0-226 GCF_012274545.1 Fukomys damarensis
TTGTATCATAGAGAAAAATTAAATTATATCTTATCCCTGGAGTTCAAGTATAATTTAATTCCACATTTATTCACTTGTGATATTTCTACATTTATTTGAAGTGTTATGTTATTCTATAGAAGTTTTTCCACCTTAATAATGAAAACCACTTCACTAATTTTACCAAGATTTTCCAAAATCTATTTCAAGTTATATACACAAAATAGTCGAAAACCTCCTAGTACTA
>NW_022922008.1:0-221 GCF_012274545.1 Fukomys damarensis
GGACCGGCGGTACACAGGCTCCGAGGAAGCGCGCGCTCCGGCCGCTTCATCTGTTTCGGATTCCCATTGAGTGTTTTGATGGGAGTGTAAGAAACAGAAACGCGCTGCCCTGGGAGGTTCTAACACACTAGGGGAAGCAGAAGAGCGACAGCAAGACGAGAGCGCAGAGTCAGCCGGTCCTGCGCTGGTTAGGACGAGGCGGGAAACCCGGCTGCCCCACC
>NW_022922009.1:0-304 GCF_012274545.1 Fukomys damarensis
ACTTGGAGGAAAAGTAGTCTCCTAACTGCAGCACAACCAACCATCCTTCAAGGATGACTTAAAGAAGTCAAAATAGTTCATAGGAGACTGAAATTATAGGAAATTCTCTGTCTCCCAGAAAGGAAGAGATGTCAAGTGAAAATGAGCCAGATGTCTAGACTTTCCCAGTGATGGTCAGAGGGAGAGCAAATTAGAAAGAACCCAGAATCTCACATTGTCATGCACACCAGTGTGCTGAGCATGGGTTAGAGCTAAAGGAGCTGCAGGACCAGGTCCACCTGAGGGTAGAACTTAGTGAAGCCAC
>NW_022922010.1:0-259 GCF_012274545.1 Fukomys damarensis
AAAATAAACTTAGGAATGTAAAAGGAATGGGAAAAATAATAATTATTAAAATTGCAATGTCTGGAATGATAGTAAAAAATGTCAGTTAGAGTGGTTGGTATAGGGCATTCACCGCAGTACTTGTAATAAAAGAAGCACTTATTTTCCAATATGTTGGTTGTGTTAGATTAGAAAGTCTGTTTTCCCAGACTGTAATCTCCATGAAGCCAGGCCTTTGTTTTGCTTACTGCCCTTTTCCCAACATCTCGAACTGCACCTG
>NW_022922011.1:0-882 GCF_012274545.1 Fukomys damarensis
GAGCGTGACGCTCTGCACACATGGGGCATGGTTGATCGGGCTCAGACTGGGGACCGTGCTAAGCTCCACCCTCCTCAGTCCAGACCATCAGCCTCCCAACTCTGTAGGTTTTGAACTTTGTGCATCCTTCTTCGTGTCTCTTCCTGTCCATCCTAGGTCAGCCCAACTCCAAAGTCTGTGAGCTTCCTTTTCCTTAAGCCTCTGTAGAGCAAATATTTACCAGTTTTCCAGCACACACAGGGCCTGGAGCTGTGCTCTTCAGGATCCCTCCTGGATGCTACCACCAAGCCCAGAGCTGAGCTCAAACCCACAGAGTTGTCCTTCCCTGCACGAGTCAGGACCTGTCCTCTTCCTTCTGTCCCCGGGGTTCTGGACAGGGGCCACATGGTGCCGGACTGAGCTTCCTTGGGCCTGGACAGCAGTTAGTCTTCCCACGAGCTCCAACAGCTCCCTTGGGTTCAGGAATGGGTGTGTGTGCCTCGGTGACACCCATGAGTCCTCCTCATGCCCAGCAGCCCAGAGTCTGCTTGGCATTCGAGGGCAATGCTGCAGGTGATTTACCCTGCTCCAGCCATTAGGAGCAGTCAAGTGACAAATACCTGCAGTTATAGGGAAGGTGACATTCTCTCCTCCCTCTCACAGTTGGGGCTCATGACACGACATGAACAGCATTTATGTCATAATCCTATGGCACCAAAATTACCACTCTGGTGGAGCAGAGCCACAGCACTTAGACTTGAGGGCAGTCGTGCAGGGTTAGAGCTGGGAGGACAGTCAACCGCCCTGTTCTTGATGACACCCTCACACAGGTGGGTGGGTCAGCATCAGCAATCGGGGTGGCTGGGGGCCGTGCCAGGGTGGATGCCTGTTACCTCTTAAACC
>NW_022922012.1:0-252 GCF_012274545.1 Fukomys damarensis
CCTACAACAGTTCCTCAATAAAGAAAACTCCAAATTATGTCTCTTAATCCTGCTTGCTTGCTCCGACCCCTTGCTCTCCTTTGGCTAGAACTTACGTTTGCAATTGATAGTGATGGGGAGACATTCTGTTATCAATGAGACAGTTATCTTCCACTTGACTCTGAGTCATCCTGGTCCATGGACCTCGCATCTCTTGAAGCCAGGAATGTTGTCCTTTCTTCGTACACTATACTTCCAGTGGCTTCTTCAAGG
>NW_022922013.1:0-242 GCF_012274545.1 Fukomys damarensis
ACTACTTCTCTTGCTTTCAGCATCAGTGAGAAAGGAGCTGATGCCAGCCCAGTAGTGTTACTGGGTGGCTTTTTTTTTCTACTGGGGATGGAACTGAAAGTCTTCACCAGCCCCCTTTGTTTTATTTCAGTTTTTTAGACAGGGTGATCCTAAGTTGCCTAAGCTGGGTCTGAACTTTCAGTTCTCCTGCCTCAGAGTGCTGGGATTACAGGTGTGCACCACCATGCCCGGCTTCCTAGTCT
>NW_022922014.1:0-204 GCF_012274545.1 Fukomys damarensis
CAAAAAGCTTCTTATTTTCCTGGTGTGTAGCATTCAAAACTACACTGGGTAAAGGAAATGGGAGCTTTGTGACTTGTGTCTCTGGATCAATTAAGCTTAATAGTCGTAACTTACTAATAAATGTGATTCTGCTTTACAGATGATGATATGGCTGGCCCAAGCAGCTAAGATTTGGCACATTGTTTCAACATCTGGATGGTCATC
>NW_022922015.1:0-1346 GCF_012274545.1 Fukomys damarensis
GCCCTCACATTTGGATATGAGGCAAGTGTTACTGGCTGTTCATTAGCTTTTTACAGTAGGATTGTTTTGTTTTGAGCCTTTCATCGTAAAAGATAGCAGTAGTTATGCTGGGAGGCTGAGGCAGGAGGCTCATCAGTTTGAATCCAACCTGGGTGACTTAGCAAGACCATGTCAAAATTAAAAATTAAAAAATGACTGGGGTTGTAGCTTAATGAGGAGGCCCTAGGTTCAATCCCCAATACTTGGGAGAGGGTAGGGAAGACAGCAGTAGTGCTAGAATGGTTTAATTTTATTACACTTATCAACAAAAAGCCAACTCAGCTCTGGGCTGATCTTGAAGGAATATAATCTCCAGCAACAATTAGTGTATTTGAAGGCCTACAAAGACTTTTAGGTCAAAAATGACTAGACACTCTGGTGGTGCTTTCCAGTCTATATGCCCGAGTCCCAGAATGGCCATTAGAACAACAGAACAGTTTGGAGAAGTCTAGGTAGATTGCAGGGTTATTTTTGCCTGTAATCTTAGGGTGGTTCTATTTTCTCAGTTATTCTTGGATGCTAACTTAAAATGTTTAAAAGGTTTTGCGTATCCTGATTTATATTAATTATAGCTTGAATTTTCCCTGTATTAAAACAATTGATAAATTGTAAATGATAAATCAACATTCCCTGGTTTGTTTCCCAACCTAAACACTACTAAGAATTAGTACCACTATTTGTTTTTTTCAGCTTTAATTGAGTTTATTGGTACATTTGAGGGATACAGTACAGTTACATTCATTGTTGGGATCTTGTACCTTGGTACCACTTTTTTGTAATAATAACACCTTCATGTGTCCAGTAATCATTTAATGTCTGCTTATTGGCCTGGCTAAACTTTAAAAACTATGTCTAATTCTGTGATTAGATTCTGCAGGCTGGCCCTAGGCTTCCAAGAGAAATGCTGAACCAGGAAAAAGTATATAAAAATTTTTATGAATGAGTCTTTGATACAAGTGAGAAACATAAATCATTTATTTTATGAACTTTTTTTTCGTTGTTTATTTGTACATTTTGGGTAATGCAGTATGATGATATTCATCATTTGGGAATTTGTACCTTCATAATAATACATCTTGGTTCTTATTTTTTCCCCCATCCTCTTGCCCTCCTGTCAACCCCTCATCCACTTCTTAACGTTGTTTCCTTTTTTTCTTTTTCTCATATTTATTCCTTCCTCTTCTTTCCTTTCCCCTACAACTCCTACTTCCCCTTTGAAGCCTTTTCCTATTTCACATTATCTTTTATACATTTTGATAAGTGATTTTTCTGATGAACAGAGGTTACTAGAGAAATATAAGTGTGGA
>NW_022922016.1:0-239 GCF_012274545.1 Fukomys damarensis
AGCCCTATTCAAATGGGGCTTAACATTTTCCTACCCAACAGCACACTGCAGACTTCATTAAAACAGCAGGCTCTTCTATGCACCATAGGGAATAACAGCGGAGGCACTTACCATGACAGGAAGACAAAATCCGTGAAATGAAACAGGCGGCATCAAACTCATTGCTCAGTGCCTGGAGTACAGGAAGCCCTCAGAAGCAGCTCCTGATGCTGCGCTCTCTGCCCACCTACTCTTCATCC
>NW_022922016.1:643-963 GCF_012274545.1 Fukomys damarensis
GTTTCTCAGCGGTCATAGTCAAGGGGAGCAGATCCAAAGGGCCTCTTATGTCTGCTGTCGGTTGAAGCCTCAGACTCTGTCCTCGGGACTGAGATGAATGCAAAGTCAGATAGGAGCTTGCTGACACCGACGACCATGGAGCCTGGGACACAGGTGTGAAGGTCACTGGACTGGAATCATCGAACTGAAGGTCCTGGGGGTGGAAACTGAATATTGGCAACTATATGACTGTGGAGGTTCGATGCACAGAGCTTGTGATTGGTTAATTGTTCCTTGCCACCCCGGTCTCTAAGGACTTCCTAACACTAATGAAAGTAAGA
>NW_022922017.1:0-235 GCF_012274545.1 Fukomys damarensis
ACTCGAGAAAGAATGGCTCTTATGGGGAAACCAACTAATAACACTTTTTCATTCTTCAAACACATCAAACTTGGCAGCTGCATGATGCTATTACAACTGTGATAATACTGGATTTTTTTTTTTTACTTGCTTCCTCCTGTCTTCTCTACAGAAAATAACATTTAAAATAATGTTTTAGGTCTCAGGCTGTAGCTATCATTTGTGTGATGAAAATTGCTTATATCTTTCTCCTGAA
>NW_022922018.1:0-316 GCF_012274545.1 Fukomys damarensis
CTCTTTTCAAACGTCATGGTCAAAACATGTATGATGTGCTATCTTAGCTGTTTGTGTGTAATATTAAGGAGTAATATTATGGAGTGGCCTTGTTGTGTCACCAGTCTTTCTGTTCTTTTGCTCTTGTACACCTAAACGTGTGGGCTAGAAGCTTGCCTTAGTGGTAAAACCTGCATAGCGTGTCCCATGCCCATCAGCAAGCACAGAACAAGCACAGTAAAACTGTGTCCATTTTAAGGAGTTCGCCCCGTCCTTCTTTCTCCACAGTCTCTGGCAGCTATCATGTGCTTTCTGTGAATTTGGTTTCATCCAGGAT
>NW_022922019.1:0-470 GCF_012274545.1 Fukomys damarensis
CCATATTATAATCCATTACAGCTTTTTAAGAACACAGTAGAAGTATTCAAAACAAACTCAGTTAATCTCTAAAAAAATATTTATAACCTCAGGAAATTCTATTACTCCTCAGATCTATGACTGACAGGTTATATAGCCTCTGGAAAATGTCACTGTATGTTCAGAATAGAATGAAGGTGAAAAAGGCAAATAACATTTGAATGTTACCATAGAAATGTGTTGACCTCATGGAGCCCCTAAAGGGGTCTCATACTGGTCTTTGCACTGCGCTACAACGTCATTGTCCCAGAGTGCAATGTGAACTTTTAGAAAGTGCTGTTTCTCTTTCTTTTTAAATCTGTTATTTGCCCACCCAGTTAAATTCTCAAAGCATTTTCCTTTTAGGTTAGGAAGAACCTTTCAGGACTTAGTAAATTGTTTGTGTGAAGAAAGAAAAACTTCAAATTATAGAGTTTTTTGGAAAAAAAAAA
>NW_022922020.1:0-834 GCF_012274545.1 Fukomys damarensis
AGCTAATAGCATTAACAAAAAGAACCACCCAAGCTAATTAACACAATACTTTATTCTCTATTTGCACTGACTCATCTATGACTGAAGAACATAAGCCTTTGTGAGCATTGTGTTCCCCATGAGCACTCAGTTTTAGGAATGAGGCTCCCTGGCTCCCACGGGTCCACTGTCTTCTCTGCACACAGCACTGGATCCACTGTTTCTCTCAGTCTCCCGCAACTGAACTTCTTCCTTCTCTCTGGTGATTAGCCAAGCCTGGTGCTCCAGTATATACTGGGAGGACAACTCAACTTTCCATGCTTCTGCTAGGAGTAGATTCTCCAGGAAATCTCTGAAGCTCTCCAGAGTTGCAGGAAGAAATCTAAGCCTCACAGTTGTCATCTAGGAATCTCTCTAGCCTATCCTCTGCTGGACAGGGGTTGGGGGGCTGAGGTCAGCCAGATCCTTGGCTTCATGATGGCTTTTTATACTCCCTAATGATACCCTTATTTTGTGCTTCCTTTAAAAGTCCATCACTTCTTGTTGGCTGTGTGCCTGTTTGGGATCTTCCAAGATCCCAACCCTGAACATATTTTTATATTATTTCCTCATAGAACTTTGGGGTACATGGTAAATTTAGTGGCAGAAATAACCTCAGGTACCTGTACTCTCTATGGTCCTTTAAATTATATTCCTAGATTGCTTATTTTACATTTAATTGAAATTAAAGTATTTAAATTAAATTTTTATTAAAATCTCCCAATATATCTAGGACCATGCTAAATCTTTAATAAATGCTTATATCCATTAAACATATTTTAAAGTAACTCTTTTACTCAATGTGCCCCTCTTGAG
>NW_022922021.1:0-214 GCF_012274545.1 Fukomys damarensis
TAACCTTGAAAACACTGTGCTAAGAGAAAGAGGCCAGACACTCCCTACACATCACCTAATATATACTCTTAGTCCCAGGAAACATCCAGAACAGTAAACCTGTGAACAGGAAGTAGAGGCACAGGGACAAGAGATGTGTGTGTGGGATGGAGAGATGAAAGTGTCCTAAAATTGCTTGTACAACTCAGTATTTTAAAAGTCATTGGGAGCCAGG
>NW_022922022.1:0-2793 GCF_012274545.1 Fukomys damarensis
TGTCAGCTCTGCACGTGGGATTCTTTGCTGTATCTCTGTTTCCCCTTTTAGACCAGCACTTTTCCACATTGAGCGGGACATGCATACATTCACACACACCTGCCTCAGCACCAGCACACTTGTCTATAGCTGGAGACATTGGGGTTGTCCCAGTGGGGTGTGGGTGCCCCTGGCACCAGGGCAGAGGCCAGGGCTGCTCCTGCACAGTACCCTCTCCCAGAGCTCCTGGGGTCCAGGTTTCAGAGCCCGAAGAACCCTCCCCAGACATGCAAGGGTAACTTGAGGTTCTTAGCCTTCTGCAGATAGGTATAGATCCACCCCGTCTCCAAAACCTCCCAGACACAAAGAATGAAAAGACAAATTAGTCTGACCTTTCCTCATGTACTGCATCAGAGTAATTACACAGGGCATTGCTGGGCCAGAGAAGGTTACCCTTTCTGTATGTGCCTTTCAAATTATTTACATTCTCGGGTTATATGTGTTTATTTACATCCGTCAGTTTACACTAAAGCTTCACCTACAGTTTTAGTTGGAACACTCACAGAGTCACGTGTCCTGCCTTCTGAGAAACTATTCTGAAAAATTAAAAAAGAAGGCCACTTCGCTATGCTGGATCAAAAGAAACCATAGGGAGCAAGGCATAGTGGTGAATGAATGCATATAATCCCAGCACTCAGGAGGCTCCAGCAAGGTGATGGGGAGTTTGAGGCCAGGCTGAGCAACACAAAATAAAGAGGCTAAAGGGACCAGGGACAGCTACACGTGATCTTGGAGACAGTGAGGGAAAGTTGAGTGTGGCTTATGTATGTGAGATTGCTATTGGCTTAATATTTCATTTCTTGGCTGGGAGGATGGGGTTATGGTTCTCTGGGAGAATGGCCTTATTCTGAGGAGGGGCAACATAGAGGGTGGGATTGTCAGTGTCCGCAATCTGCCTGCAGTAGCTTAGCTGGAAAGGGGCAAAGCTGTGGGGTCGGAACGCTGTAAAATATCAGTAGCAGGGATCTGTGTGAAGGGAGCATGGGCATTTCCTTTGCTGTCATTTCAATGCATGGAGGGACACAAGCAGAGGGCCACCTGCGTTGGGGAAGTGCCTGAAACTCGCTGCTGTGTGTTCAGTTTGCAGCTCTCCGCCCATCCACATGAAGGTGCAGCCCCTGAACCAGACGGCACTGCAAGTGTCCTGGAGCCAGCCAGAGACCATCTACCACCCCCCTATTATGAACTACATGATCTCTTACAGCTGGACGAAGAACGAGGATGAGAAGGAGAAGACATTCACAAAGGACAGCGACAAAGATCTGGTGAGCCCTCGTACCTAGTCACGGTGCACCTGCCCCAGCGTTTCCAAGGGCTCCTGCTGTGCCTCTTGGTCAGGCACTGTCCTGGCCTGTGTGCCAGCCAATCCTCATGCCGCCTGCCGGGCTTGGGGCTGCCGTGGTGGTGGGCGGTTGGATCCTGTCTGGGCTCCATGTGCATTGATCAGCAGGGTAACCTGGCAGAGCTGGCTCCTTCCCGCATGTTGGCCCTTTGCTATCAATTCCCAGAACTCCTTTAGTCCTTCACATCTGCTTGGGTGATTGCATGTAGGAAATGCATTTTGCATGCACACCCAGATCCTGGTCCTCAGTGGGGTCTGCCCGACCGTTCACTCTTATTACAGCTTCGCCCCTCTGCTGCCTCCTTCTCCTCCTCCTCTTTCTCCCCATCCTGCTTCATCTTCTGCCGCCACCACCACCACCGCCCGAGTATCTGTGGTCCTCACCACTCCTTTTTTCCTTCATTTGTCCTTAACGCTTTCCCCTTACGTGCTGGACCCCTGTGGCTGTGGAAGTTTTCTGACTCTTCGATCCTGTATTATCTGACTTTGCTCGGAGCTAAACAGATTGAACTTCTCTTTAAATACATAAATGTTTAGCAGAAGAAACCAAAACTGCCCCTCAGAAGAGGGGTTTGTAGAATCCAACTCCTTCACCGATCAAAGCGAACCCTCCACAAGCACTAGGCTTTAGTCCATGCACAGAAATTCAAAGTGACATGGTCGGGCTTGCAAGCCTGGCTGTATTTGTTGTCGATCAAAGGAGGCTCTGCAGTGATGAGACCATGATTGTCCACGCATATAGAAAGTGCACTGGCACCACGTGGGATTCTTAATGACCTTCATCCCTTTTCTTTTCCCTCCAGTGCAGTCTACAGGCCCATTCCATGAGTTATAGAAGAACGCTCTCTGTATTCCTTAGATGAAGTGTCTTTCACTTCATTTCCATCGATGGTTTCCATTTCCAAAGCGGACATTGCTCTCTGGGTCACCTTAGGGAACAGGGAGCTTCATGAAATCAGAGGGGGATCTATGGAAAGGCACCCAAGGTGCTGATGGATTTTAACCTTTCTCTTGTCACAACTGGAAGTCCGTCAGGGATTCTCCTCTTTGCGAAGTAAAGCAGGCTTGCATGAATCAGCAGGAACAATCCGGTGCCTATTTGGCTTCTTGTTCTAAGTGGAAAGTACTTAAACGTGCAAAGATGACTAGATAGTGGCTGGGAATGAATTCTGATACAACGCTGCATCCGGGGAGTGCAGGTTTTGTTCTGACCAGAAGATGAGGTCAGAGGTTTAGAGAAAGAAGCACGCATCAGGTTCTGGGGGGTGGGGTAAAAGCATGCTCTGACACCAGTTTCTATTTCATAAGAATTTCTAGGGGTGGCTATCTTCTCTGGGGACACACAAAATTCATTTTCTTCATTCTTCAACACGTCAAGAGTGCTGACTTAGTGGCAGCAAAGCTGTTCTCTA
>NW_022922023.1:0-209 GCF_012274545.1 Fukomys damarensis
TTGACTACCATTTTTTTAAGGCTTTTCTGGAAAGCAAATGTGGGTGTGATGATAGTAGTTGTTGCAGCTGTTGTTCATATTATTTTAATCTTTATATCTAAAGTAATTAGTAAAACTACTTTTTGAGAGCTCTTGTATGCTGAACCCTTGACTCATTGATTTTGGTCCTAGAACAATCTTGAGAGAGGCTTTTTGGGTTCAGACACTGA
>NW_022922024.1:0-237 GCF_012274545.1 Fukomys damarensis
TTGATGAAGCAATAAGCCTGGATTCAAAAATAAAAAATCTCCAGAAACCAGCAAATGCATACCGGAAGAAGAGCTCACTTCAGACCTCAGCAATAAATGGAGAGGTAACTACAGCCTCTCCCGTTACAACAGGCTTTCAAGCCTGAGCTAAGGGTCAGATTTGGGAGAGAAGGAGTTTACTTAATAATAACAATATTATTTTGCCCTATAATAAAGTTGTGTGACTATAGATTGGAG
>NW_022922025.1:0-272 GCF_012274545.1 Fukomys damarensis
TATCAATTAACTTTATTGGTACATTTAAGGATACCGTACAATGACATTCATCTTTAGAAATTTGCACCTTTCCGTACTCCATCTTGGTTCTTTGTTTTTGCCCCGTTCTCCTGAACTTCCCTCAACCCGTCCACCCCTCCCTATCTACAAGCACTTTCCTTCCATGTTTTCTTTTTTCCCATTAAAGCCATTCACCTCTTACTGTTCTCCTACCCTCCTCTGCCCCTTCCTCTTTGGCCATTTTCTTCCTCTTTC
Organism: Fukomys damarensis; assembly: GCF_012274545.1. Taxonomy (NCBI): domain Eukaryota; kingdom Metazoa; phylum Chordata; class Mammalia; order Rodentia; family Bathyergidae; genus Fukomys; species Fukomys damarensis. The sequence goes on from NW_022922025.1 coordinate 256, forward strand.
ACATCAAGAAGGACCAA
>NW_022922026.1:0-860 GCF_012274545.1 Fukomys damarensis
AGTTTGCCAGTTCATAATGTTTACAGTGTGTAAAGTACTAACAGCTTTTATGAAAATCTCCTTGGGCGGGGAATTTAGCTCAGTGGTTCGGTGGCCTGCCTTGCAAGAACAAGCATCTGAGTTCAATCCCCGATACCAAAAAAAAAGAAAAGAAAATCTCCTTAAACACTTACTTAAAAATTAGTTCTCATCACATTTCACATGTTTACACGGTCTCAAAAGCTATCTTTATTTTAAAGCTCACTTAAAAGTGCATTAGGAGGTAAGGGATTTGCCAGAGGTCATAGTGAATCCAGGCTGGTTCAGGAATAGAAGCCAGCTGCTGGGCTCTCATCACCTCAACAGCCCTCATTCCTACACACCCCATCATGACACAAACACTTGTCCCAGGGCCCTTCTAGAAAAGGTCTTGAAAAGGCTCAAACTGTTGCAAGAAAATATGAAATATATCTCCCAACCTGTTAACTATATGATACGCTGAGTTCTTTTCTTCCCCCCAAGTTGTTGCTTTCTAGAAATCAAAAAATGAGACCTGGGAAAGACAGAGGTTAAAAGTAGGAAGATATTTATTGATAGGAAAGCTCCTGAGGGGCAGGAAGGGTCCTGAGCGGGGAGACCAGGGACCCCATTTTACCGAGAAGTTTTATAAGGTGAAACCCATGTGGGTACAACGGGGGCCACAGCCATGAACATCCAATAAGGTTACAAGTGCAGTCACTTAGGTAGTGGTGGTCCAATTGGGAAGCAAATCACGTAGCAAGCATGGATAGAAAGAACAAGGGTTCTCCTAGGAGGTCGTGGGTCCAGAGGTCTCCAGTCACCCCCAGGGTGGTTGATGTCTATGCTTCACTGAGCCCAGT
>NW_022922027.1:0-201 GCF_012274545.1 Fukomys damarensis
AGTTCTTCAAAGTCGATGTCTGTAGCATGCTAGGATGACTGTTGCATGGGCATGACGGCAGCACGAACACCCCTGCTACAAGGGGAGTGGAAAAGAGGGTGAGGTCGAGAGCTAGTAGGAAGAGTGGGAAGCCCATCAAGGCCTGTTGTCCAGGTCCCTCTTGGGAATGTATGAGATGATGTTCCTCCTTGTGGGGAACAG
>NW_022922028.1:0-420 GCF_012274545.1 Fukomys damarensis
GACAAACTTACTGTCTTGTACACCCTGGTGCTCTGTTGCACACAGTTCAACATTCCTGAAGTCACACTTAAGTATATCACATAACACAGGCAGGTTTACAGGTACTGTTGAATCTGACATATGTGAATGAGAGCTCCTGAATTAATGTAAAAATATCAATACATTATGGAGAAGAATATTTCTAATCTAAGCAGTTGGGATGATGTGAATATAATAGTATGTGTGATATTTAAATAATGCAACTTCATTAAAATCACTTTATCACAATGGAAATAAAAATGCTGTTTTCATCCTGCCCACTAGTATATGTTCTATGATTTATAAATAAGAAAATATTTAAGTGCTATAAAAATGTTATGAAGCAACAAGAAAAAATTAGATGCATATATATGATGCACACTTATATATGGTTCATACGTA
>NW_022922029.1:0-232 GCF_012274545.1 Fukomys damarensis
ACTCTTCTATATTAAAATTTTTATGTGAATATAGTTCTGAAACAAAAGTTTAAGAACCAATTCACATTTCATAACTACTTAGCATGTGTCATTTCTCTACATGCAAGTCTCATTTCTGCAGAATCACCTGATAAGCTCAAGCTCATTATTCAAGGCCAAACCTAAGAGTGGATAACTGCAGGCAAACTCAAAATATGGGCTTTTAGAAATTTTTGAAACATTCATCCTTACA
>NW_022922030.1:0-466 GCF_012274545.1 Fukomys damarensis
TTGGCCTTTCTGTAAGATGAAGTAAATAAATTAATTTGAAGGGAGGATTCCTGCCACCTAAATCATTTTCATGATTTAGGGTCTTACGTGGTGTTTGGAACTTCCATTTTTACTTTTCTTATATCAAATATCATGTTCCTGTAAGAAGAACTATCCATTTTTACAAACTTTGTTTTAATATCATAAGTTGATGGATTGTTTTCCACTACAATGTAATTTCAGACCACATGCAGACGGACTTGTATTTCTTAAAATTAGTCACTTAAAAATTTACAATACAAGAATTATCTGTTGTGTTTCAAAAATAGAGCCCACACTCTAAGGGAAGAAAAGTGGGGTCAAGGCTAATGAGATACTGCCCAGTGGGGTCTCCCTTAGTAGTAGAGATCAACCCAGATATGGCTGACTCTCTCTCTCACTCTTTTAAATTCTCAATCCTACATTTACCTCCAAAGGGAACACTGGG
>NW_022922031.1:0-451 GCF_012274545.1 Fukomys damarensis
CAATACTCATAGTCCCAGTTCAGTATGATAATAGCATTAAGAGAATCTCCATAGAGGACACTGTGGGATATACAGCTGGTATTCCCAAAGCTGCCTTAGACGGAGCAGATAAGCCAGGCAGGAGGTACTGTCCCACGCCAGAGAGGGCTGTGGAGACCAGAAGGCTACAAGGAATGTGCTGCTTTGATTTGGGATCCCAAAGGCAAGATGGCCCCAGGGGCAGCCTCCCCACCCTAGACGCAGGGACACCCAAGTGAAACTGCAAGTACAGGGATAGTAATGTACCAATGCTTCTCGTGTTTTTGCTTGTCTTCCTCCACTCTGCCCTTCTTTCTCTGTTCCATCTTTCTTTCCTTCTTTCTGTGAGATTTAAAAATGTTTTAAAAAATTTTCATTAGTACATGCTCACCATACATAATGATAATATTAATCATGTAGAGTTGGTAAATTA
>NW_022922032.1:0-275 GCF_012274545.1 Fukomys damarensis
TGTCTAAATTGTCACAGATGACAGAACTTCTGGCTGAGTTGTAAACCAGTGGTGGAATTTGACCTTAGCATGTGTGAGGTCCTGGGTTCAGTCCCACCACACCCCCTGCCAAGCAAAAGAAAAGAAGGAAATAAGCAAATGACAAGTTTCTTTCTTGATTAAACCTGAGTGTATATGTCACATTTGCTTTGTCCATATGTCTTTCAATATGCGTATGTTGACCCCATACCGTGGCTATTATGAATAGTTCTACAATAATCATGGGAGCACAGACG
>NW_022922033.1:0-214 GCF_012274545.1 Fukomys damarensis
TTGAAGTGTAAGATTATTGCGGGCAAATGAAAAATCCCACTTCATAACCCATCACGGGCCCAACACGAGCCTTATGCAGAAGAAAATCTAAGTAACTATCATGTGTAACTGTATTAAATTGAACTGAACCAAATGTACTTGACACATAGTGAGTGAAAGGCAATGTTTCGTAGGTTGCACTAGAGATGACGTTCTTGAAAAAGCTGCCTCTGAC
>NW_022922034.1:0-225 GCF_012274545.1 Fukomys damarensis
GCCACTGCATGGATCAGGCTACCTTCAGGGTTTAAGGCTAAATGATATGTGGCAGAAGTAAAACTATGGGCAGGATCCATTTGTGCTTGTCTATGTAAAATGTACCTTTTGTCTGAGAATCTGGATCCCATCCTTTCTTGCTAAGAATTCTTCAGGGCCTCCGTACACTTTCGCTGTCAGGGTGCTGTACTCTAATCCTCATCAAGGGGAGCACAGGGATGTGTG
>NW_022922035.1:0-889 GCF_012274545.1 Fukomys damarensis
GGACCCATGGGGGAGAACTTGGGTGGGTGAGGGGAGCGGGCAGAGGCCCGAGGTGCAGGGTACGTGCCATTGCTGTGTCTGAGCAGTGACAGAGCGAGCCCTGGAAGGACTCATGGCCCACAGGGGCTGCCTGGGCACCGTGCTGTGCATGTCTATTCTTAGCTAACTGTCATAGTGATGGATAGTTGGGCTCATCTTGCTTATGGGGATCAGAGAGGTACCTAGGGTCACATAGTTGTTGAGAGGAGGAACAGGGGTGCAGACAAACACTGGCCCACAGCCCTAATCCTGACCTGGAAATTAAGTCCTTTATGGTAGTTATAACATGCAGAAAGTCCTACGACAGGTAGCATCCAATCCTCCATCCAGCAGACGTTTAGTAAGCACCTACTGTGTACACACAGCATGCCTGGAGGCAGGGGACTGTGGAGGGGAAGTGACCGGTTCTCAGAGTTCAGGCAAATGTGGGTCCCTCTACAGAGGGACTAGCATTTGAGCTGGCCCTTCCCGAGGTGGCAGTCAAGGAGGACACTGTGGTATTAAAAGTATGGCCCTAGGCCAGGGATTTAGCTCAGTGGTTCCGCCACCTGTCTCACAAGCGCAAGGTCCCAAGTTTGATTCCCTGGTACCAAAAGAAATAAAAAGTATGGCCCTGAAGTCCAGTAGACTTGAACGAAAATCCGATGCTATCCAGGTGGCCTTGCATGACCAATTTAACCTCTATGGACCTCAGTTTCTTCCTCTGTAAAATGAGGCCAGTTTTACTGAAGGTCCGAGGATGGCGGAGATGCTTGGACAGTGGTGCGGGTTGTGCACTGCTGCCTCTGAGCTGAGCCCCCACCCCTCTGCAGGTGAACATGCTGGTGCTGGGCAAGCACCTGGGCATCCC
>NW_022922036.1:0-1389 GCF_012274545.1 Fukomys damarensis
CACACCAGAGAAACTATTTAGTATTTACACATGTGTGACTTATTTATTTCACTTAAGAGTATAACCTCAGTGCATCAATTTTCCCATGAATGACTCAAATTTCTCATTCTTTATGGATGAGTAGTATTCCAATTTATAGAAAAACCACATCTTTGCACGCCAAGTGCCTCTTGGTTCTGAGCTGTTCTCAAAAGACAGGACAATAGCTGGCCTGTGCTTAGTTGTCTTTCTTTAGACCATTGTGAATACCAGCTGTTGAAAGTTCTGCCACATCCTCACTCTACCTTAGCACTCTGCCTCAACTACTTTAGGGAAATCATTGTTGATTTTTCTTGATTGGTCCTTTGTTTTAGAAGGAAGAAGTCTAAGCAGCCCAGTCAGGCATCTAGATCTTATCTTGAGGAAGAGTGCAGGATATACTATAGATAATTGAGAGTTAGAATGCTACATATTTCCATAAAATTATTATAAAAGACTGAATTACACAGTATAAATTAGTGAAATGTACATATGTGAATTATATACCATCAAATTACTTACAAAATTTTTCTGGAATTATGACATCCAAGATTTGTGTGTGACCAGTATAATTACTGTATTTCTAGATCCTTATCACAAAATTGCAGGGACAGGCACCTTGTATTTGCTGCAGTCCTTGCAACATAGTACTGATGTTATACAGGTGGCTGATACTTGCTGGTTATTGAATCCAAGCTAGGTGACATCACTTAACCATAACAGGGAAATTAATGTTCTCATAAAAACCTGTAATCATTTACATTTGCCTTTTCTATCTGCTATCGGTCCTGTCCTCATGTTTTGTCCATGTGATATACGTACTTTGATCAGTCCAAGTTGCCTTTAAACTTCTTGATTAATTTCTAACTGAATGTAAGCATAAATAGTGATAGAAGATAGCACAATTTGTGAGCAATACTACATTTTATCAAGATGTCCATGACATGGATCTCTGCTCTGCTATTGCTACAACTGAGTTGTTATTTCAACTCTGGGAGCTGTGAAAAGGTGCTGGTGTGGCCAATGGATTACAGTCACTGGTTGAACATAAAGATCATACTAGAGAAACTTATCCAGAGGGGACATGAGGCGACAGTTCTGAGACCTTCAAGTTTCACTTTTGCTGATGTTAATTCATCATCCAGAATTAAGTTTTAAACATTTCCTGCATCTGTCAACGAAGATCAATGGGAAGAAACTTCTACTTAATTGATCACTAAGTGGATGAATATGGTCTCAATAGATTCCTTTTTTCACATATTATATAGAAGTAGAAAACATTTTAAAATGTTTTTATGATAGTTGGAAAAATTTTTGTAAAGAAGCAGTCTCAAACAAGATACTGATGAGGAAACTCCAAGAATCAAGATT
>NW_022922037.1:0-208 GCF_012274545.1 Fukomys damarensis
ACAAAATAGTAAAACATTGAGAACAAACTAAATGTCGGGTAAGATACTGTTCATATAAATCTTGATTCATTAATTTAATGGAATACTAAGCAGTTTAAAAAAAATGGTACTATAGTTACACCTTTTCTGTGTTTTACATGGACACGTCCATAATGTGTTAAGTAACAAACTAGGCAGCGTGTACACTTTATGATTCTCTCTTGGAACC
>NW_022922038.1:0-1766 GCF_012274545.1 Fukomys damarensis
GGGGGTAAACGGCATGTCTGCTTTGCCTTCTGTGGTCTTCACTGTCCCTGCTCTGGTGCCAGGCATGCACCCGTGACCTGGTAACTGTTTCCTGCTCGGAAGGATGGATGTGGTTGTTGGCACTGCTGTTCCACCAGTATCAGTTCCTTCCCCACCTTGTATCAGACTCCGGGGGATTCGTGGCACAGTTTCCTGCTCTCCAGAGGCTCACAGTCTGTGTTCGGGAGAAGATCAGGATGAAGGGCTGATGCAGTGCCGTACAAAAGTGGCAAGAGGGAGGCACAGGATATTGGTGGTGAAGTGAGGGGTTGGAACACGCCCCCACGTGTATGCTGACAGACCGTAACCAATGCGGGTCACTTTCCTGCTTTAAACCCGTGTTGCTGAGCAGCTGCAGAAACAACCTGGGTTCTGGAAGGCCTAGGGCTTACTGCACAGTAGACCCTGAGTATCTCCGTCTCTGAGCCCAGTTTGCTCACGGGGTGAGATGGAAACAATAAAACCTGCCCCACAGGTGTTGTTTGGAAGGATTCATTAAATAATAAACATAGACAGAGTAGACAATGAAATGCTTATCGAATCCCGTAAAAATGTGATCATTCACTGTGCTGGAACGAGCAAGTTCTTTTTTCCTTAAGTGCGATGTATTCCGTTCCAACATAGGTGTTTCTTCTCTTCCCCTCCCTCCTCCATCCCTCCTCCTTCTCTTCCTCTTCCGCTCCTCTTCTGTCTCCTCTGGCCTTTGTCCCCTGCCTCTTCTCTGCCAGGCCTTTTCTCTCCTTCCTCATCTCTTTCCTACGATGTTACCCACAGCTGAGGTTTATTTTTAAATGTCTGCCTACCCCTGGGTCCGTCTCAGATGCTCTGCAGGTGCGTTACTTAGTTAATAGCACGTTCTAAAGGCTGGTACTTTTTGGGGGTACTATCCTTACTGCCAGGGTATAAAGGAGAGGACCTGCCCCTCGCCATTCGGTGTCCGTTAGGTGGCGGGGCTGGGATGGGAACTGGGATGCTGTGCCTCCTATGTCGCTTGCTTCTCCCTCCTCGCCAGTCGGCCCTGCCTCCGTTCTTTCGAGTACCCCGTTGGAGTGAGAAGGAAGCAGCCTAACAAGCCACTGAGGCCCGGGACCCCTGGTCGGTGGAGGCCTCTCAGCCTGGGGCTGTGGGTGGGCTCAGAGGTTACGGGGAACAATTCGGGCCAGCAGCTGTGGGCTGGGTGGGAGGCTTCTCCTGGTTCCCTTGGGTACCACACCGACTGGCTGCCGAGGAGAGATGCTGACCGCTCTTTTCCCTAATGAGGGAGACTTGGAAAAGAGCAATTAGCAGGATCAGCTTGAATTCTTCCAGGAGGGGTTGTTCTGCCTATGTTCCCAGCATGCTTTTCTTCTTGTAAAAGCAGAAGTTTGCCAAAAGCATCAATAGCAGAAGCAATGAACTGTTAGTGGGATCCCTATATGCAGGGGCCACAGACTCCGAATTTCCTCAGGGGTTTCTAGTCCCGTCCTGGGAGGTACCGCCCCGTCTTCTGGGTTACTGCAGGTCCTCTGATCTGTCCACTCGCTCACCAGAGTGAGCTCTCTAAGACTCGCTGGATATAGTTCAACCCCCCAAGGATCCCCGGGGGCCCTTCCCAAGCTGATCTCTCTCACCTCCCAGGTAGATCTCCCTTCTACTCCCATCCACCAGCCCCTCCAAACCACTTACAGACTAAAATCTGCAATCGCCTGTGATACTATTAGAAACAAATATTTTGTCTTTTACCCCAG
>NW_022922039.1:0-661 GCF_012274545.1 Fukomys damarensis
GGAAATGTAAGTAAATGGCTGACATTTTACCAAATAAAATAATAACATATAGTTATTTAGGAAAAGCTTTTATTTTGATCACTACAACACGATATTTCTGAATATAGTCTCTAATGTTGTAACACTTTTATGAAAAATATTAAAATGTCAGTAAAATACTGTCGTTACTTTGATGCCTATTAGCATTACATATACATTGTAGTTAATTTCTGCCAAGAAAAGCACTTCAAATTTATTTTTATCCCCAGTACTTTGGGAAGAGGCATAACCTCGTGATACAAAATTAATATGATTCCGAATGCCGTGACTTGTTACTACATTCCTAAAACCCAGCAGCTTGAATAGTTTTAAAGGATAACGTCTACTTTTTAACAAAGTTTGGATTCCACTTATCCTAGTTTATAGTATCTTCTACCTGCTAATAATTTCAATAATGACTTTTAAATAATCCTGTATTACAGGATAAAGGACAACTAAAATAGCAACATTACAGAGGGATAAGAAATTGTGAATTTTATTCATAGCGCCGTTCATTGGTCAAAATTCAGTTGAGAATCCAGACATGTAGTATTTAAGAAAAAACGTAAAATTTCACAAAAGTACTAATTTTAATTTGTGATTGATATAATCATTGAACAATATCATTTCCCCGAATCCCTTT
>NW_022922040.1:0-260 GCF_012274545.1 Fukomys damarensis
CAGTTTTGCCACCTGCATCCCTTGCATGTCTGCCAACCCAAGGGACACAGCATGCTCCAGGGACGGCAGTGCTGTGTCCCCGTTACTTCCTATGCACCAGCCCCCAGTCACCTGTGCTGCTTTTTCAGCCTGGAGACTCGGCACCCAGAGTTTTCTAAGCACGACACATACCATGGTTGCTACTCCTCTCTCCTCCAGGTCTCAGAGCTCCATCACCCATCCCGAACAAAACCCCCGCCAGCTGCAACAAGAAGGTTTTA
>NW_022922041.1:0-243 GCF_012274545.1 Fukomys damarensis
ACGTTTCTAAATCATACGTGAGTGCGTGCGTGCGAGTGTATGCGTGCGTGCGCTGGGGTAGGGTGGTGAGTGCATGAGTGGGTGCGTGGGTGCGTGCCTATGCGTGCGTGTGCGTGTGTGGGTGGAAGTGCGTGCGCGCTCTTGCGTGGTTGTGTGCATGCGTGCGCATCTGTGGGTGTGTGCGTGCGTTCACGTGCATAGGGGCGTGGGTGCGCGTGCGTGGGTGCGTGCGTGTGCGTGCGC
>NW_022922042.1:0-227 GCF_012274545.1 Fukomys damarensis
AAAAGGCCCTAATTCCAAAACTGCTGTACAGATTTAATGCAATCCCGATAGAATTCCCAAGAGTATATTTCACAGAACTAGGGAAAACAATCCAAAAATTCATTTGGAATCAGAAAAGACCTAGAATAGTAAAAGTAATTCTAGAAAGCAGAGATATGACAGGGAGTATCACAATCCCTAACTTGAAACTATACTACAAAGCCACTGTGATAAAAACAGCATGGTAC
>NW_022922043.1:0-1101 GCF_012274545.1 Fukomys damarensis
TAATGACAAAGTTGACAATGTGAAATAGGGAGACAAGGGTTTAAGGTGTAGGGAAAGTGGGAAGTGTAGGACAGAGGGAATATGCAGAAGAAAAAGTAGGATAAAATGATAAAGTCGAGAAATGTTTGTAAATGGTAGGAGAGTAGGGATGAAGGGAGGGCAGGGACAAGAGCAAAACATGAGAAACAAGAACTGTCAAGTAAAGGTGCAAGACAACAACAATGAATATAACTGTACTGTATACCTCAGAGGGACCAATAGACCCAAGAAGGAAAAATGAATGTCCCCAACTGCACCATGCTAAGATGTGAGGGTGTTTCACTTGGAAGAAATGAACATTCATGTTGGACCCTACCACCACTCTTAGCAGAAGCAGGGCCATCAGAGGAAAACAAGGCTACCTGTGGGCTGGGTTCCTCACCTGAGAAACAGTGTCCTGCTCATGTTGGTTATAGGACCTGCGGGAGGACCTTCTCAAAAGTTGGAGCTGCAATGATGCCCCATGGCCCAAGCTGAGGCCGCCTTACCCCTTCTCATCACAGGAGCCTCCAACTAGTAGCACAGTCCTTGTTTCCAGCAATTCCAAGGACCCAACCCTTCCAACATGATTGCTGTGGCGTGTACCAAGATTTCACTACAAATTAAAGGCTGGGGGAGCACACCTGTGACTACTGAAGGAATCTCAAACACAATTAGATCCTAGAATGAATCCAAAACTTTCCCTTCTTGCGATGCATTTTCAAAATTGCTTGCAAAACACGTTGAAGAATCATGAGGCACAGGATTCCCAATTTGGATCAATCCAGATTTCATTTCAACAGTTTTAAGTCACTCTGGTCATCCCTCATCTAATGAAAAGGTAGGAAATGAGAGACATGGAATATGTGGTACTCTATTGTGGAAAGTGATGTAAGGAAGAAGCAGGAAAATGAGGAGCATGGATGACAATCCAGATCAACAGTTTTAAGTCACTCTGGTCATCCCTCATCTAATGAAAAGGTAGGAAATGAGAGACATGGAATATGTGGTACTCTATTGTGGAAAGTGATGTAAGGAAGAAGCAGGAAAATGAGGAATGAGGAGCGGAATAAGATGAAGCCA
>NW_022922043.1:2034-3029 GCF_012274545.1 Fukomys damarensis
ATATATCCTCAATATCTAGTTCCTCACTCAAAATTCCAGTCCTACCCATCTCATGTGGACATTGAGGGAACACGACACATTGAACAGAACAATGGCCTTGGCTCAATGGGTGGAATAAACAGAAGTAGCATAGACTGCCTGGCTTGCCCTGCCAAATGTCCCTGAATGGGATATACTCGTAAGGGAAATAAATAAATCACACATGTGCAAATACCGAATAGTTTCTCTGGTGTGAATAAACTATACTAGTACACAAAATCTTAATGAGAAAATTGAGAATGTGAAATAGGAAGAAAAGGCCGTCAGGTGTAGGAATAGGGGGAAGTGCAGGGCAGAGAACACATGGGGAAAGAAAGAAAACGGGAGAAAATGAGAAAATGGAAATACAATGTTTGGAAATGTCGAGGCAAGTAGGGACTGAAGTGAGGGCCGGGACAAGGGGAAAAATGATAAACAAGACCAGATATGTAAAGTTACAAGGTCCCAACAACGAATGTGACTGTACTGTATACCCTACAATGTACCAATATACCCAGTGAGGAAAAAACAAATCCATGAACTCCAGCACTGAGATGTGTGGCTCTTTCCCTGGGAGAAAATGACAATTCATGTTGGGTCCAACAATCAATTTTAGCAGAAGCAGGGCCACCTGAGGAAGACAAGGATACCTGTGGCTGAGTCCCTCGCCTGGGATATACTTTACTGCTCAGGTTGGTCATAGGCGTTGCAGAAGGGCTTTCTAAAACGTCGAAGCTTCAATTAAGCTCAAGGACCCTGGCTGGTCATCCCTACCCCTTCGTGACACAGAAGGCTCCAACTAGTAGCACAGTCCTATTTTTCAGCCATTCAACAAGGACCCAAACCTTGCAACAAGTTTGCGAAAGTGTGTACGGAGATTTCACTACATGTCCCAGCTCAGGGGAGCACACTGTGGCAACTGAGGGAATATCAACCACAATTAGATCCTAGACTGAGTCCAACACTTTCTTTTCTTA
>NW_022922044.1:0-281 GCF_012274545.1 Fukomys damarensis
CATTTTATTAGTATATATTAGTGATGCTTACTGAATGCATTAATCTTGGGCAATTGGTATATATACATATCAGATCTTCTTTCCATCCCCTCCCTCCTTTAACCTCACTCTCAGAGCTCCTTTTCATTTCTGCAAAGTATATCTCTCTGTTGTCTATCTTTCTTCTTCTCACTGAGTTCATTGGTACTTTTAATTTTTTATTGAGTTTATTGATCCAGTTTAGGTATACAGTGCAGTTACATTCATCATTGGGATCTTGTACCTTTACATGACAGGTCTTG
>NW_022922045.1:0-331 GCF_012274545.1 Fukomys damarensis
GGCAACTTCTGGAAAGATGGATAGATGATAAGATAGATGGGAGAGAGAGAGAGAGAGAGAGAGCGCGAGCCTCCTTAGCCCTGGGCACTCTGTCAGCCAGCAGTCCCTCTGCAGCGCCATCTTCCAGTGAGGACATCAGTCATTGCAGGGTTAGCGGTCAGCCTCATGCCAATGTGAACTCACCTAATTAAACACACATTTGTGACTCTGTTTTCAAATAAACACACATGCTGGAGTTCTCAGGAGGTTATGGTTTCAGCACATCTTCTGGGGGGAAGATAACAATGCGAATGTCTCTAATGGGCTGCTGAGAAAAGGGTCCAGGTTTTAG
>NW_022922046.1:0-351 GCF_012274545.1 Fukomys damarensis
CCTTCACCCCCTCCTCCTTTCCCTATTGACAAATACTTTATTTCCATTTTTTCATTTGCTCATATTCTTTTCTTTTCTCTTATTTCCTTTCCCCTACCCTTCCTATTTCCCCTACACCTTTAATAAATAAAAACATTTTATTCTAATTCTATGATACTAAGTGCTATGGAGGAATTAATAAATGCACTTAATCGAGCCTATAGTTTATTTTCAAAAAGGCTTCCTTGAAGATGCATGATTTTGGTAGAGCTGAAAATTAAAAGTTAATGATAACCAGCCAAAGTGACTGGAACTCTTAGGTTACATGGTCAGACAGAATGGCCACCCAGCAGTATGAAAGCAAGGGAAAAG
>NW_022922047.1:0-254 GCF_012274545.1 Fukomys damarensis
ACATCTCTAGTTTATCATTCTTTATGGCTGAGTAGTACTGCATTTTATTAAAAACAACAACAACGGAAAAAAACAAACATCTTTTTTTTATACAGTCTCCAGTTGATGGGTAATTGGGCTGTTTCCAAGTTTTAGCTACTGTGTCTCTGCAGAGAAATGTCTGTTCATTTTAGATGCCCATTTTTGAATTGGGTCTTAATATTTGAAGGGTCTGATTTTTTTGAGTTCTTTATATATTCTAGATAGTAGACCTT
>NW_022922048.1:0-221 GCF_012274545.1 Fukomys damarensis
ACCCAAAATTGGAAACTTGTTGAAAATAGTAGTGGAGACCAGGAAGAATTTTTGTGGAGAAAACTAAGTGAATGCTTTAAAAGAGTTGAAATTCAATTCAGATTATGGAAAGCATCCATGGTTCTTAAGGATGAGAAATATTTTCCATCTCAAGTTTTAGCTTTGACTTGCTAGCCATTGCTTCCTGGAATGAATTATTGAGAAGAATCCTGAACCATATT
>NW_022922049.1:0-211 GCF_012274545.1 Fukomys damarensis
TGAAGGTGGGGTCGAATGTGTGTTTCCCGGGACCTGCCCGTGGAGGCCTGGCTATAGTGGGCAACGACTCGTCAGCGAGGGGGGTTAGCGCTCGATATTTTGGACGGATTAGGCCCCCCATTTTCCTCCCTGAGTAGTGTCCTGAGCCCTGGATGGTGGGTGTCGGTGTTAGTTGGACGTCCAGGCTGAGGAATGAGGTAGGAGTAGAAAT
>NW_022922050.1:0-205 GCF_012274545.1 Fukomys damarensis
TACTGTTCAAATGTTTTTCACATAAATGGGGAGATCTAAGTGGTGGTTTCTTTTGCTCATATGTTTTCATTTTACTTTTGTTAAATTTAAGGTAGAATTTGTCAGGAATATTGCCATTCTATCAAATTCAGCTCTGTGATACTTATTTTCATATCTACACTCAGATTGATTCTGTAAAAGTTAAGATTTAGCTATTTGCAATATG
>NW_022922051.1:0-293 GCF_012274545.1 Fukomys damarensis
CAGAGGCAGGTACCATGACATTTAACCTCTAATGGCATTGGGAGGGCAAGAGTCCCCTGCCCACACCTTGGAATTTGAATTTAAATACAAAAGAGAGAGGAGCCAAAGAATTCTAGGGCATTTGAGGGATGAACTCAGTGCCAGGCTGACTTTCAGAGTCCACAGATTACCAAAGAATGGAAGAGGGAGGAGTAAAGTCCAGGGAGTCCATGCTGAGGCTGGACAGACATCTGTTATCCCAGTACAGGCTTTACTGGTGGCAGAGGGAGTCATGACCAGGGGCCTTGCCACAA
>NW_022922052.1:0-239 GCF_012274545.1 Fukomys damarensis
TTCACCAAAAAGACATCAACTACAAATTTGGGGCAAAGGGTGATCATGGTTGCTGAAAAAAAAGCACTAAAAAGAGCCAAGTACTTTACAACAGGATAATTAAAAAGATAGCTTGAAGATATCTCTGAAATCATCACGACTCTGAAATCATCACAGGCCCATGGGTGCAATATTGTAAATATTTCACTTGAGAAGAGAGTCTCTAGGACACCTGTTCATTCAGGACTGTCTAGGGAAGT
>NW_022922053.1:0-206 GCF_012274545.1 Fukomys damarensis
TGTCAAAATACTCAGTCTTCTTATAATGTGGAAGAAGCCATAGACAATAAAATAGACAAAGCAAACTGATGGGATTGTTTGCCGATAAAACTTTATCAAACAGGCGCGAGACAGGGATTGACTCAGGGACCACCGCTGGCCAGTCCCACATGTCCTCATTTTATGCAAGCTGTACTAGGAAAGGGTTCAAACCACAGAAGAGCTAA
>NW_022922054.1:0-1251 GCF_012274545.1 Fukomys damarensis
AAAAGATACCAAGTTATGTGTTGGAGTAACGAATCCTTTAATGTAATTCACATTAAAAGAATTCTGACAGCAAAACGAGGTGCAATGATTATGTAAGTTCTCCTCAGATGCCTGCCCTGTCTATCTCTCTTTTGGGAGTGGGTGAGGTGGATAATGGCTTAAGACTTTTACAGTAAAAACAAAGGAAGGTGAATAAACAAAGTAAAAACATCTCTTAGCAATATAGTATATTGCTATGCTACATAAGAGCTGAGTGAGTAGAAATTTCGTGTTTATAACTTTTTTTCACATTAAAAGAAATAACTCTGGATTCAGGCTAAAAATGATAATATAAAAACTTTCCACAAAAATAGATGTACAAATTTTATAGCTGAAGGTGCAACATAAATCTTGGAGGATCCATTGTGATCTGAAGCCGTTACTAAAAGATAGAACTATTAGTGTGTACCTTAAAATAAAACAGGGCTAGAGTAAAACACTTTGAAATGACTTTGGGGAAAAATGTATCCTGAGAGGAATTGAAATAAGCATTTTAATAGAGTAAGACTCTCTAATATTATGGCTTATGTTCTCTACAACACAATATGAAAGAAATTAACCTATTCATTACATATTGTATTTTTATTATTTTCTCATCCGTTATTAGTTATCACTAATGCAAGTCAAAGGTCACCAGAAAAATAACAGTGAATAGCCTGAAATAAATATTGGCATGTGTTACTTGTATTACCAGAGAAAAGATCAATTATTATTTGGTAAATTCTGAAGTTAGGTTTGTTAGATTTAGTACAAGTCAGCTTTCTCATTGCTGGAGAAGAAATAGGAGAAACCCACAATTTAAAGCAGAAGTTTAACTTAGCTCCCAGTTTCAGGGTACTCAAACATGTTTGGCTGCCTCCAAGGCAGAAACATCATTGGAGAATGGTACAATGGAGCAAAACTGCTTAATTCTTGTCAGCACTGAAGCAGAGCAAGGGAACAGCACCAAGCAGGAGAAAGTGAGAGCCCAGATGTAGATGCCAAGGACACACCTCCATGATCCACCTAAAGGCACTGGCCAGGTTGCTTCCACAATGCCCTGGACAGTTTCCAGAACAAAAGAAGTTGACACTGCACCCTACCTGCCACAGACACATTTATAATTTACTTTTTTACTTCCACATCAAATATTCCTCCTTAAATTAATAACTCAAAAAGTAACTCCTGATTGCCACACTCCTGGTTGGGCATCAACACTTAAGTAATTAGCAC
>NW_022922055.1:0-227 GCF_012274545.1 Fukomys damarensis
AAAAACAGACTTAAACACATTTAATGCATTGATCCCATTGTACTTACTGTCTTGACTGCTGGGAGCTGCTGCTCATTCATGGAGTGATTGTGTACTGAGTCACTTCTCCCAGTTCCCTTGCTTTCTGGTATGTCAGCATATTTTAGGCTTGTATTTTTCAAAATCGCCCTCCTGAAGACCAGATTGGCCATTTGGGGAGGCAATCCTGGTTCTTTTTTGGTGGGAGA
>NW_022922056.1:0-250 GCF_012274545.1 Fukomys damarensis
ATCTCATCTTATTGAAAAACTTCTGCACTGCAAAAGAAACCATCAACAGAACTAAGAGACAACGTATAATGTGGGAAAAAAATTTTACCAGCTGCTCCTCAGACAAAGGACTCTTATCTAGAATATATAAATAACTCAAAACAATTAGCCCCCTCACAAATATAAAGACCCAATCCAAAAATGAGCATCTGAATTGAACAGACATTTCTCAGACAAAGAAATAAAAGCAGCAAGTAAATATATGAAAAAA
>NW_022922057.1:0-217 GCF_012274545.1 Fukomys damarensis
ATAGATCACTGTCATCGCAAAATCCCCCCCATATATAAATGACTGCAATTTGATCATATCTCACTGTTATTTTTATTTATACTATTCACATATAAATTAAGGTTCAACTGGAGTTGAGGTATTTTGATGTCTATTTTTAAATGATTTCTCAATGATAAAAGGCAATATACTTTAGTATGAAAAATACAACACATTTTAGTAAGTTTTGATACCTTAC
>NW_022922058.1:0-317 GCF_012274545.1 Fukomys damarensis
ACATCAGTTTCCTCCAAGTTCACTGTCACACCTGCCTCTCCCACAGCCCTGGTCCCCACCACCCACCTCTAGAGTAGCAGTGAGACCCCAAAGCCCCCTCCTCTGGTACCCAGGGCAGACTTGCCTGCAAGGTCCACATGGACCTGGCGGCACCCAGGGACTCTCCAGGGTTTCTGGGACCTGCTCCGGGTTGGTGAAGTCAAGGAAACCAAAACCCCTGGATTGCTCAGTGTCTGGGTCTTTGACAACAGCCGCCTCAGACACAGACTTGAGGCTGCAGAAGTGGTCTTAGGTCATGGGTGTAGGAAGGTGAGCCT
>NW_022922059.1:0-939 GCF_012274545.1 Fukomys damarensis
TTTTTTCTTTCAGGTGCCACATTTTAAAATTCCAAACATGAAACCTTCATTTCCTCAGAAATATTAGGGAATAAAAGAAATAATGTCTCTGTCCTAACATTTTGCCATCTAATAGGTAATGTTGATTAATAAGTGTTAGACACAAGAAATATTTGCTTTTAGGAAATTCATATTACTTCAAAACCATTCCAACCACCTTTTAGTTACTCACCTATAGATCAGTTAACATAGGGGATAGCTGACAGCTCAGATCTCACTGCCCTTCTGTACATATGTGAATTAAACAGCATGAGGACTAGAATCCTAAGCCTTGTGTTTGTTAGTACCAAGAGTATTTATAGGACACATAGCTAAGAAATCTTGGTCAAACTATGGTCTCATTGATCATTATCTCAGGTCTGGTCTGCAGAGCCTGGGTAACACAGGGAAGTCCTCATTCCTTTAGGTGATTTTGCTACTCTTTCATGAAGTAAAAAGTTCGTGGGTAGCCACATTTCCCATCATGGAGTAATCTGCCTTCAGAGCTTGTTTTTCTGGAATCTTGAATGTGTCTTTGTTCCTCTTCCTATGATGTCTTCAGTATTGAAAGGGGATGAGAGAAGTTAGGTAAATTTAGGACTAATTAACCTTCTATTAACAGTATACACACAGATACTCTTGGCCAGGGATTTAGCTCAGTGGTGCTGCCACCTGCCTTACAAGTGCAAGGTCCTAAGTTCCACCCCCATACCAAAAAGAAAGAAAAGAAAAGAAACAGTTGTTACAGACAGATACTCTTCAAGTGATTAATGTGTTTATATGCAGAGTTGATCAGAAATTTGACCCAAAATTTAAGGAGGCAAAAGAGACAATGTAAAGATACAGTGTGAAGCTAGAGATGCGAAGTTTTATGCTTCTGTTCATGACTTATCAAATGTTGCAGTATTATTGTTTTTAGAT
>NW_022922060.1:0-202 GCF_012274545.1 Fukomys damarensis
TGCACTGTTAGCCTTCCCTCATGAAAGTCTGAGCCACAAACTACTACTGTGCATCCCACCCCACACTGACACCATTCACTTATGTTTTTAGCTACCCTGTTAGAAGCCAAAAGAAAAATTAATAGTCATGAAACATAGCAGACTGAATTTAAATGTCTAGCATTGATTGTTAAACTCCCCTGATTTATACTGTGTGCATCTA
>NW_022922061.1:0-275 GCF_012274545.1 Fukomys damarensis
AAATGTTTTAATCTGTCTGGAATCTACCTTTGTGATGGCATGATGAATCTTGTCATGCGCTCAGACAAGTAAAGTTGACTTCCTTTGTTTTGACTTTCTCTGTTAGCTTTCCATCTGGTAGTGGAGTTGCCAGTGAGAACTGAAATAGTCAAGAGCAGGTATCAATGCAGAAAATGGTGGAGAATCATATTTACACATTCACAAACAACCTCTTGGTAATAAGTACCATCCTCTGAGCATGAACTGTATGCTAGGCTCTCTGTCCTATATTATTT
>NW_022922062.1:0-214 GCF_012274545.1 Fukomys damarensis
GGGTTCAGATTACAGGAAGAACAGTGGGAACCAAGCTTGATGAACTCAGCAAATGACTGTGCACAGCAGTGTTCGGAGGAAATAATGGCGCCCGTGGAACTTCAGGTTCTCTATTTCTTCAGTACTTGGAGATTTTGCGAACAGATCTGCTGTGGTTACACTAGATCACAGTGTGAGCACTAAAATATTTCAAAGTAATCCAAAAATGGAATAC
>NW_022922063.1:0-749 GCF_012274545.1 Fukomys damarensis
CTTGGAGAGATGGCAGGAGGTGCAGGGCTGTGGTGAGAACATCTCACTAATCTTCACAGAAGTGGCACTGTGTCCTGACAGCTCACACCCAAGCCTCTGTCAGAAGAAGCCAAGGGCTGGGCACCCAGCACAGCGATTCACTCTCCACATTCCCTGGGGCCACTGCTCACAGAGACCACTTGGCGATAAAGTGCAACTTCCACACGGCTCACAAACAGGAAACAAATACTTCAAAGAAGCAGCAAAATATCCCTCAAAAGTAGGAAAAACACAATAGAAACAGATTCAAAAATGACGAACAAGATAGAATTGGCAATAAAGATGCTAAAACAGTCAGTAGAAATAAATTTCCAACATTCAAGAAAGCGAAGAAAAGCGCAAATATCATGAGGGAAGAAATAAAACACATAAAAGATCTTAAAGGAACGTCTGGAAAGGAAACTATCATATCTGCTTATAATAGGATAATAATAGGTTATATCACACGGTGGAGTAGGGAGTCTGAACATACAGTAGTAGATTTGGATCTGATGATACAGAAATACTTTTGATTTTTATGCATCGTTTCTATTTCTTTGTCTCTGAAGGGGATGAGAGCTAACATTTCTTTATTGTCTAGTTTGTTCCACACTGTTTAGGGCTCCATGAGCGCCTATAATCTCTTGTGGTCTATATCTGGATGTCCCCCCAAAGCCTCATGCATTGCTAGGTGGGGTTTGGGGAGGTGACTGGATCATGGGGAAGTGATT
>NW_022922064.1:0-237 GCF_012274545.1 Fukomys damarensis
GGAGAGAGGCAGAGAGTATGTGAATGTGGGGGGCACGATACTACCGGAAATAAAGTGGGGTACGTCGCTACATGTCTCATACTGTGATTAGAAGACAGTTTAAAAGTAGAAAAACCATATTAAATGCTAAGAAATTTGACAATTTAGATACAATGGATATATTCTTTGAAAGAGATACTATCAAAACTAAAGAAAACCAGATAACCAGAATTGCTCTGCATCAATTATAAAACTTGA
>NW_022922065.1:0-424 GCF_012274545.1 Fukomys damarensis
CCGACCCACAGCCCCCTGCACTCTAGGAGCCAGCCCAGGCCTGCCCAGAGCCCCCGTCTCCTCCTCTGCTTAGCTCCCCTCAGTGGAAGGTGCAGTTTGAGGAAGGCTGATACTGCTCACCAGACATGGTGTGTGTGGCAATGAACACATGCGTCCCCTCAGCTGCATCACGCCCTTTGGAGCCTCCTAGGATGCTCTGGCTAAGGGGAAGAAGGAGAGGGATTACTCGCTCCTCCCATGCTCTTTGCAACACATGTGATACATGAGAGACATGTGAGACACTGCTCCATGTGATATGCACGCGTGTGAAGCCACGTGTGTGTGGTGTACTGTTTGAGCTGGGAAGCCTCAGCCCAGGAGGTGGTCAGCACGGCCTACTGACGCTCTGGGTTGGGACTGTGCCTCAGCATGGTCCGTCCCTGCC
>NW_022922066.1:0-215 GCF_012274545.1 Fukomys damarensis
AAGACTAAACTAACAAATCTCTTATAAAAGCTATAAGGCTTTTTATATTGCAGATACATATAAAATATTAATTTTTGTTATTTAATCATAATAATTATCAATGACAATTATTAAATACTTTAATATTTGGATTTCATATGCTTAGATTCCTAGTTGATATTGATAGGAATAAACAGGAAACAATTAAACATACTTTGGGTGAGTATGTGTTACAT
>NW_022922067.1:0-268 GCF_012274545.1 Fukomys damarensis
ATTCATTTATTTATTCTAAAAATCCTTACAAAATTAATTATCATATATATAGGATAACATCCAGATTCAATGCTTTTATGTTTATTAGTGACAATTATTTAATCAGATGGCAATACCACAATTTGTTTCTACATGTACTTGTTAAAGAATGCAAAAATTACTTTAGGTTTTTGGAAATTATAATAAAATTGCTCTAGATAGACATATGCAAGTTTGTGTATAAACTAAAATTAATTTATCTTAGACATATAAGTAAAAGTGGAAATTA
>NW_022922068.1:0-549 GCF_012274545.1 Fukomys damarensis
ACATTAAGTATATCTCATAACTCTATAGACCAGTTTTTGTTTAGAGTTTTATGCTATAAACCAGTTTTTTAAAATGAGCACTGAGATACTTCTTAAAATTTGATCAGATGTCTTTTACACAACCAGTAATAAGTCAGCAATGTAAACTGAAATTCATCTAAACTGTCATTTATGATTAACTAAGGAGTAATCATAAGTAAATCAAAAGTCTGAGATTTATTTATATCCCTTATGCTGTATAAAGATATCTTGAATAGAAGGCATTTGGACTGTCTTGGTGTCTTTGTGCTTCAGCATGATAAGCAGCCTCCAGCATAGCCTAACTTGGATGGATTAGAGTTCAAGGGCATCCATACCCTCAAAGGGGAGGTGAAGAGCATAGGCTCCCCCATCTCTGCAGCAAGAGGAACGGATTCCTTACAAGGGCATGGCAAGGAAACGCTATCAAGAGTAAACGATGCAAGGTGGCTTCTAGTGATGAAAATGGCTACTTAATCTAATGAGTGCTTGTTTATGCTTTGCTGGCAAATCCAGAAGCTGAAGTATGAC
>NW_022922069.1:0-210 GCF_012274545.1 Fukomys damarensis
GAGATCACATATCTTTCCAGAAATTGGTATTTCATTTTATTGATACCAGAATGTATAAAAATACGTTTATAAAGGTAATGGTTAAAAGTAATTTCTGATGGCCATTATAGCCCTTTTCTTGATCACAATCTCTTATTTAAGGATTGCATGTGTTCAAGTTTTGCCTCTATCAAATTTTAAGTTCCATGATAATGGGAAACATGTCTGACT
>NW_022922070.1:0-1398 GCF_012274545.1 Fukomys damarensis
CAGGGCTTTTGAAAGGATTATGAGGTCAGTAAAACTAACTTGTGCTGATAGGAATTGGGTTCTGGGCGGAAGAGGCGGGTCACTGGAGTTGTGTCCTGGAAGGTCTGCCTTGGAGCCAGCCGACTACGGACTGAGACATGAGCCAAAACAAACCCCTCCTCCATTAAGTTGTGAGTGTTGGGTGTTTTGCCCCAGAGACGAGAAAAGTACTTCAGACAAATATTATAGTTTGTATATTTTAAGTAGCTTTTTCATTATGTAAAAGTGAAAGCTTTCCCTTTGTGTGGAGCTTGGGCTGGAAGTGAGTGAGCAGATTTGGTTATTTGTATGTACTTGCCCTCTGAGGATAGGTGGTCAGTACTTTTACCTAGCAGAGTTTCAAATTTCACAGAATCGAAGTTACTCAGATTTAAATTTTAAAATTTATTGTATAACTAAAAATACAGTAAAATCTTTTGAAAGCAATGAATTTTACTGAAAAGTGATAAGCCCTTTGTAGCTTTTAATATAATGATCCAGTGAAATTCATTTATTGTTTTCCCCCTGCTCTGCCTTCTCTTATTGGCCACTCTTGTTTTGGGAAAAAGAGCTGATTGCCTAAATATAGGAGGTGGGTTGTTTTCTGCTCATCAGCATCAGAAGTAATAAAATTCACTTGCTGAATCAGCCAAGCATGTTCAGAATTCTGACCTCTTCAATCTAATAACATTTTTGCATGATGAAGTCTATACAATTTGTTCCAAAGCATTACCTGGCAAAGTAGGCTGATCTGTGCTGGGGCAACCACTTTGAGCTTGGTCCTACTGGCTGTGGACAAGGATCTAGGTCCCTGAGGACTTATATAGGGAAGTCCATGGTATGGATTGAGTACAAATGACTATACTGGAAATGTACTAAAAAAAACTGGGAGCTAGCCACTTGGGTTTGCTGTCATGATAGCATATCAGCTCTGTGGAGCAGGGCTTGTAGGCCAAGGAACATCCGTGCTTTTGCAAACCCTAGAGTCACCATTAGGGCCATCACCTGCAAAGCTAACTGTCCCTTATAGTGTGTGTGCAGTGTAAAATTTCAGACAAATGAAATCGACGAGGGGTTAGTTGAGCAAAGAACAATTCAGGAATCAGGCAGCCCTCAGAACCAGTAGAGGTTCAGAGAACTCTATTCTGCTACTTGGGCAGGAAGCATTTGTGGACAGGAAATGGAAGTGAGGTACGGAGGAACTTGACTGCTTATAGCTCGGTGTTTGCCTCGTTTAGATGTGGTCTGTTCAGTTGGTAGCTTGTGATGGACAGACACAGGGCCAATCTGATTGGCTGAGCTCAGCCATTTGCTGCAAAAGGATAGTCCTACATTGGGTTGCAGTTTATTATATACAGATTCAAGGTAAAGAGGCAGTCT
>NW_022922071.1:0-584 GCF_012274545.1 Fukomys damarensis
CCTCCCAGAAGGGCCTTAAGTCAGAAAAAGTGATGTGCCGCTCCCTGGCCAAGATGTCAGGCTTATAAATTCTCACTCTAATGAACAACAGAGAGTTGGAAAAACTGCACACAGTGAGAAATGCAACAGTCATAGTGGCCTGAGGGGTTGAGGTACTAGTGAAATATGTTTGTAAACGCAACTCCCCAGCAACACCCTAAATAATAATGGGCTATGATCAGGTGATAATTAACATGGAGTCTAGACTCAGCAAAAATAGACCAGAAAGAGTTCATATTTTAAGGTAGCTGGGATGCAACTTGAACTCATGGGGGATCTATCCATTGTTATAAAGAGTGTACCTCTGAGCTTTCTGGCTGCAAGGCAAAGAAGTGTGTTTCAAGATCAGATTTTAATCTAGATTTTGCTATCTCTTAGCTGGACAAGTGGGTATGAGTTTCTTGACATCTTTGACCTTAGTTTCTTACCGGAGAGATGGAGCTAATATGTTCTTGCACTGATGAGGCCAAAGTAAATCAAACAATGCCTGCCAGGATCCTGTACATGAGAGCTTTTAATTATGTGTGTAGTCTCTCCCCGTTCTA
>NW_022922072.1:0-202 GCF_012274545.1 Fukomys damarensis
TGCAAAAACCTGGGGATCCTATCACTTTGGCAAAACAGGAGAATAAATATTGGGAAGAAGCCATTAGACTGTCACTCCTCTGCCAGTGAAATCCCATCCCTTTTCTTGCTCTGCCTCATTTGGCATGTGACATGTGACCAGGCTCTCTCCTGGCCTCACATTACCTAAGGGCTTGTTGGAATAGAATTCTCACACACCTACA
>NW_022922073.1:0-1157 GCF_012274545.1 Fukomys damarensis
CAGGCCACCAGGAATGAGAGTCAAAATTCCTCAGTGTCCTCAGAAACTTCTCTCAATTGCATCATTCAACAGGAGCCAAGAGACAGGCCGAAGTGGATGGGAATGAGACTGAGGCCTTAGCTTTCTACGGCTGTCTCCATGGTTCCCACTAGTCTCCATGGTTACCACAATCCAGCTCTCCCCAGGAACCATGGAAATGATCCGAGCTGCCAACTTCCCGGCATTATGACAGCTGAGCACTGTCATGGACCTGACCCTCACAGTGCACTTTGATACTCTACCAGCCTCTGAGAAAACTGATTTTATATCTCAGCCTTCCAAATTTGCCTCATTGACTGTAATCTTAGGCCTCTCAAAATATACTCAATGTATATTTATTTACTCTCTTAAAATTTCAGTTGCATCCATCTCAGGAGGACATCTAGATGGCAAGAGCAATTTAACAGAAGAATGGCCTTGGCTCAATGAGTGGATTACGCAGAATTAACATAGACGGCCTGGGCTATCACTGCTACATGTGTCTGAATATGATATCCTCCAATCTTAGGCCTCTCAAAATATACTCAATGTATATTTATTTACTCTCTTAAAATTTCAGTTGCATCCATCTCAGGAGGACATCTAGATGGCAAGAGCAATTTAACAGAAGAATGGCCTTGGCTCAATGAGTGGATTACGCAGAATTAACATAGACGGCCTGGGCTATCACTGCTACATGTGTCTGAATATGATATCCTCCAAAGTGAAACAATTGAATATGATATCCTCCAAAGTGAAACAAATAAGTCAAACATGTGTAAACACCGAATAGTTTCTCTGGTGTGAATAAACTATAATAGTGCATAAGATCCTAATGAAATCTTTGACAATGTGAAATAGGACGAAACTGTCTTCAGGTGTAGGGGAGTGTGAAGTGTATGTGAAAGGTAAAAAGGGGAAGAAACAATAGGAAAAAATGAGAAAATGGAAATTTAAAAAAAGGTAAATAAGGAGGCTAGTAGAGATTGAATTGAGGGCAGGGACACGGAGAAAAAATGAAAACCAACACCTGACAAGAAAAGGTACGAGATGCCAACAATGAAAGTAAACTTGATGAAAAAAAAATTCCCAGAACACTAACATGAAAAGACATGTGGCTGTTTCTTTTGGAAAAGTGA
>NW_022922074.1:0-358 GCF_012274545.1 Fukomys damarensis
AAACTCTCTTTCAAAATGGATGGGGAAATAAGACGCTTCCATGACAACGAACACCTGAGAAACCACACGAATACCAAACCAGCACTACAAGCAATTCTAAACAAGATCATATTGAAGATATACTCCTAAGTGAAATAAATAAGTCACACATGTGTAAATACCGAATAGTTTCCCTGGTTTAAATAATCTGCAACAATGCATAAGATTCTAATAAGATTACTGACATTTAGAAATGGGAACAGAGGAGCTAAAGGTGTAGGGAAGGTGGGATGGGTAGGGAAAGAGTAAAAAGGAAAAAAAAAATGTGAGAGAATGAAAAGATGGAAATAAAGTGATCGTAGATGGGGAGGGGAGGAGG
>NW_022922075.1:0-227 GCF_012274545.1 Fukomys damarensis
AAGTGAGATCTAATAAGAGAAAAGGCAGTGCATGAAGTTGCCTTAAGCAAGAAATGGTTTGCTTTGCTTGGCAAACAGTGAAACACGTGAGTAACTTACTTAAAGAAAAATTGTTATCCTTGAAACCTCATAAAGTCAAATGCTACTATCATTATTGTACCGTGAGAAAATGAATGTCACTAAATGTGATATGGATATTATATGTATATATGTGTATATATATATAT
>NW_022922076.1:0-222 GCF_012274545.1 Fukomys damarensis
AAATAGATGCTTAGCTGGTGTGGTGTCTCATGCCTGTAATCCCAGCACTTGGGAGGCTGAGGCAGGAGGATCACCACAAGTTTGAGGCCACCCTTGGCTACATAACAAGTGTAAGGCCATTCTGGGCCACATAGCAAGACTCTCAGAAACAAAACAGAGCATCGACAACAAAAACCAAAAACCAAAGGCTTATTGGGATTCTCAGGGTTGCTTTACAATCCA
>NW_022922077.1:0-363 GCF_012274545.1 Fukomys damarensis
AGGTTGTTGTTGTTGGGCATGTATACACCCAATGTGTATATGCAATGGACACGGAGTATCTGAATGGACAGAAATGTCAAACTTGTGCCCGAACCAGTTTGTAAGCGAGTGTGTTAGATGTGTATAGTGATGTTGTTGCTTTCGAATTTTAATTGTGGTACAGTATACATAAGAAATTTATCACTTTAAACATTTTAAAGGGTATAGCCTGAGTACTAAATATGTTCATATTGTCATGAGACCGATCTCCAGGAAATTTTCTTTTTACAAAATTGAAATTGTCCCATTAAACAGCAGCTTCCCATTCCCTCTGTACCGTCAGCTCCTGGCAACCAGCATTCCACTCACCATCTCCGCGAATTC
>NW_022922078.1:0-299 GCF_012274545.1 Fukomys damarensis
CCTGTAGCTGGGTGGGGCCCGGGGATGCAGAGCCTGTGTGTGACACCCTCTGGCCTCATCTCTCTGCCACAACCACCACCATGCTCCAATTCATGGTGGAGCCAATATCCAAATTGCCATGAAAATAAGGTGACGCAGGCACCTTGCTGAGCTGTGAGGGACCCAGGGCACAAATGAGAAGGAGCTTATGTCTTGTGGGTCATCAGCCTGCGCCACTACTGTTGCTTCTGTGCTATGGTCACCCATTCAACCTGACAACACTGCCTTGAGTTCAGTGCCCTCCTGAGTCTGCGCCAGCT
>NW_022922079.1:0-735 GCF_012274545.1 Fukomys damarensis
GTCTCCTGGGAGCCCGGCCTGACCCCCGCCTGGGTCAAGCTCTTTGTCCTGCTGCTCCTTGCTCCAGTCCGCCGACCTCCGTGCCCGCAGGGCCCCAGCTCCCTCCGCGGACTTCATACCTTGGCCTCTCTGGAAGCCCTGTCCCTCTGACTCACGTAGCCGGAGACCTCAGCTCTCCCACGGAGCAGAGCCAGGGTTTCCTCCAGGCCCCAGTGTGTCCTTCAGGGCCATGCTCAGTCACCCTCCCGGTCCCAGGTGGGTAGAGCCCGTGGGGTGCGGTTTGAGGCTGTGCTCCGAATACAAGCTTCAGGTACCACAGGCAGGGATGGGAACCCCGTGGCCCAGGTGACTCTCTCATTCTTCAGGTGACCGGGAAGCGCCTTTCTCCACCCTCTTCGGGAGAGAGGTCCCCAGACTCGTGGCCTGAAGGGCTGACTTTGAGGCCAGAGCCCCAGTTTCCCCATTTCCACCAGGGGAGTGTTGTCTGTTGGTTGTGTCAAGGGAGGGGAGCCGGTCTGTCTTGGGTGTCATTGGCACCCGAGGCCTCTTCTGAGAGAGGCCTCCGTGTCCCTGGCAAGCTCTGCCTCTCCTCCTGTGGGAATAGGGGTCTCTGAACACATCTGAGATTTGGGGGTGCAGCGGTTGTTGAGTGGGCTCTGAGCACTTGCCCTAAGTGCCTGTGCTGGGTCTCTTTCAGGTCTGTGTGAATGTGTGCACGTGCGTGTGTAGGGACCC
>NW_022922080.1:0-301 GCF_012274545.1 Fukomys damarensis
CCAAACACATCCCAACACTGTTGGTTTAGGGCCAGGGATTTGGCTCAGTGGTTCCACCGCCTGCCTCACAAGCGCAAGAGTTTGATTCTGGTACAAAACATAACAAAACAACGCTGTTGGCTTAAAAGATGTTTACAGATTCTTTTCTTATTCCCATCCCACCCTCTTTAGGTAGGCCGGACACCCTTTGCCAAGCACCCCCATCCACACCACGAAGGGAGCATTGTTAGACTGTAATCTGTATTTGTAGGTTCTACATTCATGGATCCAAGAAAAAGATTTTTTAAAAAATTAAGTCTGT
>NW_022922081.1:0-219 GCF_012274545.1 Fukomys damarensis
GCCTGGTGGCAATTGCCCGGCACAGGTGATCTAAGTAGCAGCCTGAGCAATATCCGCCAGGGCTCAAATGAGCCATATGCAGATTTTGTCCATAGGCTCCTGGAGGGATCGGGGAAGATTTTGCCCGATGCTCAGACAGGTTTGCCTTTTGTAACGCAGCTTGCATATGGAAATGCAAACAAATGGTGCAAACCTGTCCTTCACTCATGGAGGACAAAG
>NW_022922082.1:0-257 GCF_012274545.1 Fukomys damarensis
GACAAACCATAAGACCCAGTGAAAAATTACAAGGTGGGCATGTGGTGGGACAAAGCCATGACCGAACAATAAGATTACAAGTACAGTCACCAAGGTAGAAATGATTAAATGTAGATCAAATGGGAAAATTCCATACATGGAATTTCCCATTTAGAATGTCAGTCACTGCCATCTATCTCTAGGGAAAGCAGTATCTGTTTTCCTTTTATAATGCTAACCAGTGAATGTGTCTCAATTGTTCTGCATGAGGACTGGCT
>NW_022922083.1:0-1101 GCF_012274545.1 Fukomys damarensis
GGATGTATCGGATGTATCACTTTTGTTCTTTGGACCTCAGTTTCCTTATTTATATTGGACTGGATGGTTTTAAGCTACTTGTCTCTTTGTCATGCAAAGAAGCCTTCTTCTTTGTGGAATATTGGGAATGTGGCCAGGTAGCACTTCACCATTTCCTAGAAGCATCTCCTTTTCATTCGGGGTTCAGGGAACACTGTGAAAGCAGTTTAGGTAGATCCTCAAAAGATAGCGGTAAAATAAACTGTCATCCAAGAACTCAGTTTTTCAATTGATATCAATTCAAGAATACCTCCAAGCTGTGTTGTAGAAACAGAGGAGAGGGATGATAATTCAAGACAAGTACTCTTACTAGAATGCCTTTGATTCCTCATTGCCAAGAGAGCAAATTCAACTTCCTTAGTCTTCATTCAAAGTTCAAACCCCCTTCCCTTTCATGGACTCCTGCTCCAGGCAGTTTCACCATGGCTGTGCCCTACCCAGGGCTTTGTTTCTTGATTTGTGGTGATTCTTTACCTTCATATGGCTTTGCCAAGCTGAATCAAGACAAGCATCCTCCAAAAATCCTCCAAACTGAGCACAAATCCATCTCCAAAGAGCCATCAAATTGAGTGTTAATTGTTTTGGAAGTCACATTCCCAAGAGACTTGAAATTAAAACTATTAAGATGCATTCAAAATATGTATGGGTATATTATGCTCTGCAATTTTTCTTTCAATATTTAATGCAATGGGGAATGGGAAATAGACTATAAGCTAATTAATAGTGCCTACTCAGAGTTTTACTTGATGTACCAAATTAGGCTAGAGAGAACACTGAGCCCAGGAAAAAGAAAGTGCTGGAGGTGACCTTTCTGGATCAGCAGACTAGATCTACACAGATCATGATAAAAACCCTACAGAAAATTGGAATGGAAGATCTTTGTCTCAATCTGATAAAAGCCATCTGACAAACAAAGCCAACATCATACTAAAAGGTTAGAAACTGAATGCTGTCACTCTAAAATCAGGAAAAAAACAAGGATGTCCACTATCACTACTCAATTTTTTTTAATTGAATTTATTGGTACATTCTAGGTAGACAGTACAGTTACATTCATTACTG
>NW_022922084.1:0-244 GCF_012274545.1 Fukomys damarensis
TGTTTCTTATGTATAACTCTTGAGGGTTTGAAATACCGAAGTTAAAAATTCTCGTTATTTCTGCGACTCAGTTGTGTAAGTAGTCACTTGAGATGTGTAAATGCAATAAGTGAATCTTCCTTTGTTATTAATTTTGCTACTTCAAATAGCTACATAATTTCTATAATTTTAAAGATGAGCGTGTGTAGAAAGAAAGCATCCATATAATCGTCCAGTGCTGTTGTATGATTCAAATAAGATGGTG
>NW_022922085.1:0-205 GCF_012274545.1 Fukomys damarensis
CCAAATGTTTATTATAATTTTCATAAAATTATCTTATATTTACCTAGTATATAATATGATCTTGGGGGGGCTGTTTTTTTCTGTAGAACTACAGACTAGTAAATATAGTTTCTGACTTTCTCCCTTCAGTCCTGCTAAAAACATGAAGTCATCTTTGCTTGTGAGAACTCACATTCAGTTTATTCCCAGATTAATTTTTTTTTTT
>NW_022922086.1:0-228 GCF_012274545.1 Fukomys damarensis
CCCAAGCAATATCTTCAGCCACCAGAAGCTGGAAGAGGCAAGGACTAGGTGACTCCTCCTCTAGAGCCTCAGGAGGGAGAGTCACACCACTGACACCTGGACTTCAGCCCTGAGGCACAGATTTTTAGGCTTCTGACCTGCAGAATTGTGAGGGAAAGAATGTCTGAGGGTTTGAGCCACCAAGTTTATGGTAGTTTGTTACAGAAGGTCCAGGAAACTAACACACTT
>NW_022922087.1:0-556 GCF_012274545.1 Fukomys damarensis
GGCACAGACCTGGCTCAGGGATTCTTTCCCTCAGTGAAGTCTGCCTATTACTATTACCTCCACAATGTCAACCTGACAACCCTCCCACTGTTCCCCGCTGCAATAGAGCACCTGAAGCCCCTCAAGACCTCGCAGGCCGCCTGCCCACCTCCCACCCTTTCCCGGCCGGCCGTTCACATCACTCCTGCAGTTGCCACACGTGGCCATGTCCAGGCCCTTCTCCTTCCTCACACCTGAGGCTCCTTCCCGTCTTCCTTGGGTCCCACCTCCTCGACTCTTCTCCACCAACAGGACAATTTTACAGCGTCCCTCTAGCACCTGCCCCTCCTCGGAGCCTTTGACAGAAACCCCGCCTCTCAGAAAATCCCCAGGCCTCGGGGCACATCCCAATTAACCTCTAATTAGTTTCTAGTTAGGGTGTGTTTTCTCCAAGTACCTAGACCTTCCCGCCCCGCCCCGCCCCGCACCCTGTCAGCTCCCATTCGCGGAGCCCCACAGTGAGGGACTCTGTTGTCAGAGAAACCACGACTTTTGGCCTCCCCCGCACCCCACACAC
>NW_022922088.1:0-339 GCF_012274545.1 Fukomys damarensis
AAATTTGTATCAGTATTTTAATACTAAATTTATTCGGACATCACGGAATTAATACTAGTTATCGTTGGTCTCTACAGTTATAAGAGATCCTCAAAGTGGTGACCGTTAGCTTCCAGACATTTATTAGTGTGGTGAGATGCTGTAGTACGTATACCTTTTTTTTGGTTCTCTCATTCTCTAGATAGATAGATGGATAGATAGATAGATAGGTAGATAGATAGATAGATATTTCAAGGATATAAAGGACAGATGAGAAAAATAGAAAAAAAATGTTGCCTTTGAAAATGCAATAAAATAGGTCGTCATTCACATGTTATCAATAAATTAAGGGAATAAATT
>NW_022922089.1:0-396 GCF_012274545.1 Fukomys damarensis
AAAGGGGCTGCAACTCTGTGACTTTACTAGTGAAATCCACATCTTATATGGAGTACAATTGTACTTCTTTTTGTTTGTAGGTCTCTGCCTGGCAGAGAATGAAACATTGCTGTGAGGCGCTTGTACCAGAAAAGCCCTTAAGGCCTAAGAGAGTGTGTAGCTGCTCTGAGTGCACAGAAACCTAGGGAACTCTGTAAACTTTGTGATAGGTTCAATTTTAGGTTAGTATACTAACGCGTTCTGCAGAGAGCTTCTGCAATTCAAAATGCAGCTTTCCCGTTGAAAAAGCTTCTTTCACTGCTTAGCGCTTTGAAACAAATGCTGTGAGTTTCGTGAATGTGAAGTACTCCACAGAGAAATGTCCTGCAACTCTGTGAGTTTGCCAGTGAAGTCCAC
>NW_022922090.1:0-668 GCF_012274545.1 Fukomys damarensis
TAAGGGCTTTTCTGGTACAAGTACATCACAGCATTGTTTCAGTCTGTGCCAGGCAGAGACGTAGAAACAAAAGGGAATACAGTAGTACTCCAATTAAGATGTGGACTTAACTGGTAACCTCACAGAGTTTCTGCACCTTTCTCTGTGGAATACTTCATATTCAGGAAACACACTTCTTTGGTTTCATTGGGCTAAGCTGGGAAAGAAGCTGTTTCCTGGGAAAAACTGCAGTTTATACCACAGAAGCACTCTGTAGAGTGCGTTTGTGTTCCTACCTCTGCTTGCAACAATCTCCCATATACAGATTTCTGAAGGCTTGTGTGCACTCAGAGCTGCTAGGCTCTCTCTTGGCCTTAAGGGCTTTTCTGGTACAAGGGCCTCACAACAGTGTTTCAATCTCTGCCAGGCAGAGACCTACAAAAAAAAAAGAAATACAGTTGTACTGCATATAAGATCTGGACTTCACTGGTAAACTGACAGAGTTGCAGCACCTTTCTATGTGGAGTACTTCCCATTCATGAAACTATCTGCTTTGGTTTCAAAGGGCTAAGGGGCGAAAGAAGATGTTTCACGGGGAAAACTGCTGTTTAATCTATAGAAGCACAATGCAGAGTGCATTTATGTTCTAACCTCA
The DNA here is from genome assembly GCF_012274545.1 of Fukomys damarensis. Taxonomy (NCBI): domain Eukaryota; kingdom Metazoa; phylum Chordata; class Mammalia; order Rodentia; family Bathyergidae; genus Fukomys; species Fukomys damarensis. Next base: position 635 of record NW_022922090.1, read on the forward strand.
AACTGAATCTATCTCCAAGTAAACATAGTTCTGG
>NW_022922091.1:0-815 GCF_012274545.1 Fukomys damarensis
TGTATGATTCATTCATTATACATCCACTTGTACATTCAACACACATCTGAAATCCCACAGTGAGCTTTGGGTATCACTGTGTTTCCTTCCCTTGTAGTGTGTACTCTTGGTTAAAGCAATACTGACATAATGGAGTGTACTAAGTGCAAGTTGAAGTAAGCACTGTGGAAAGAAAGTAAAAGGCTTAATGAGAGCTTGTACCCACAAGGAATCTGATTTAGAAGGAGCATCAGGCAAATTTTTTCAAGAAAATGACATTTAGTCTGGCTCTTAAGGGATGAGTATCACTTTACAAGAAATTTGGATGGAGCAAGAGTGCCCCAGGCAGAAAGAGAATGTTCCAAATGGCCTCCCACATGTCTAACGGTGAGCCAGCTGCCAGCCACAGTGACAGCATGGATGGACCATGTTTCTCATGTCATACAAAGGGTTAGGCTGGGCTTGCTCATGCACTGAGTACGGCAGGGGCAAGAAAGAACAAACTCCAAAGTGCAAGCACATTTTGAGTTCCACTTGAGTGACATTTGCTATTGTCTTTGACTCACGTGGCCAACCACAGAGCCAATATGAGGACACTACCTAAGGATGAAGGTATGAAGAGATGCAAAGAAATTAGGGGCCACTGCTGCAGCCAGGTGCCATGCCTGGCTGAAGGGAGGTGGTTTGTTGTTTTCACCTGTGAGCCCACTTGTGGAACAAGGCTCAGGGGCCCAGCCTGGGAGGGCAAGGTGCAGAATCACCACACAGACTCTGGGGAGGTTTCTGGAATGCTTCTGCTTTATTCAGGCAATACACAGACTTATATAGGGTAAGGC
>NW_022922092.1:0-3836 GCF_012274545.1 Fukomys damarensis
GGACAAAACTGCGTGGAAGGGAGAATTATTCCACCTGGGTTACCTAGAAATGCTTGAACATTTATATAATAACTTTGCCAGGGTTCATCAAGCATCTACTCTGAACTAGACAACAGGCTAGAGAAAGACAAAGAAAGCACCTTCCACCCAGGGTAAGCTGCCTACAATTTATTTCAGTTGAATAAAGTCTAGCACAGTCATCATTTCAAATGACATTAAGAACAAATAGAGATTGTGTCACTATTTTTAACCAACCCAAACTCAGACCACTAAAGAAAACATCCTAGGCTATACCACTCTCCTGCCATACTTTTATAAAGAAATACAACTGGAACCTCAGAAAAACTATGGACAGAGGTAACAAACCCAATGGACCTAAAATGTATATATTAAGCCTAGAAAACATGTGAGTTAGACTTAGCAGGTGAAAAACAAACAAACAAAAGCCATGTGGTAGTACAGCCAGGGAGAGCTATGTAACTATGCACTGCCCAAATACTATAATGCAGGCAGCCCTCTGCTTGTGAACCCTAGTTCCCTGGGATAGACCTGCATCTGGCCAGAAAAAGCCATATTTTAAAAACTCATCTAATTCATGCTAAGGCAGAGTCTTTACTCAGTAATGCCTGTGTTTGATGGTCTAAATATCTAAAATTCATTTAAATACCTTCCTTGAAAAATCCCATAAGAAGCACTTAAGGAGCACTTTTGTCTATGTCAGAAGCATGTTTGAACTCTATAAATTATGTCAGGGGCTTGAATTAAAGATTGCCTGGTAGAAACTAAAAGAGAAGAAAAGTACTGTTCAGCATCACTGCCACAAAGGAAAATCTTTAAAAAGAAATGAAGTATATTTTAAATAGTACAATAGTAACTATTTATATTAGAAAACCAAGAGCAAATTTAAGAGTCTCGCACTTTAAGAAAACCCCAAAATATACAACCCTGCTGTTTTTGAAGATGAGCAGGCAAACTTTAGGGAGAGCCTCAAAACAGAACTTTAGTTTGCATGCATGGACTTCAGATTCATGCAAGGGTCACCCAAGGGACGGTCTGCTGGGACAGACCTTCAGTTCAAGAGCCCGCCAAGACCCTGAACTATCTTGAACTCAGGGGGAGAAATCCCAGAATTTCCCAGCCTTGACAAGAGTGCGCCTGGGATGGAAGCCATTCCATCACACAAATCCAGATACTTACCAGAAAATATTGTAAACATATTAGCAGGGAAGATCTTGTCAGTCACGCTTTCTTTGTACTTTATTTTAAAGAAATTATTAATGGAAGAGAGAGCCCATAAATATTAAAATACTTCAAAACTCTCTAAAAGGAAACATATAGTCAAAGAACTATTCTAGAATTTGAAAATTTGAGCATCATTAAAGAAAGACCAGAAGAGGAGGTAAGGCCATGTGCTTCAGTGGAAGGAAGCTGAGTCTCAAGTCAGCTCTTCCTAGGGTCAGAGCTGAACAATAGCAGAGCCCCGGGGTCCTCATCTAAAGTATGAGGTAAACATACAGGAAGCTGTCTCTTCTTTACCCCAGTTCTGTGTAGATTTGTACAGGAACTGGAAGCTGAAATCACTGAGACAGTGGCAGACAGCTGGCTCCAGTGCTGGGGGTAACAGCGCCCTGACGGGGTGCTCACAACTTGTAGGTGGATAATGCATGGATTAAACAAGTAAGAAGCAAAGTGAATGTACCATATGTACAGTGGCTTTATATCTCATCACGTGACCAGTGGGCAAATTTGCTAGAATTTGGCGAGATTTACTCCACACCTAAACAAGAATTGCCAGAGAACACCCACTCGGACACACAGAAAAAAGTGAATTCCGGAACTTTTCAACCCAAAGAAAAGTGTATCGGTGATTAAGAATAAGTCATCCCACAAAACCAAATACCAAGAAAGATTGCAAACAAAACTATTAAATAGGGCCGCAATTAAACCACTAACTGTGGCCCTGCTTCCACAGAATGCAGATGTCCTTCAAATTGGGAACAAAGCTAACAGCATTCCTCTGCAAAAAATTATTTTACAAGTAAAAATAAATAATAAGCAAGTTCAAAAACACAAGATGAATCTCAATTCAGCACTGTAATTAGCATCATCTTATAAGTGTTCCAGGGTTACATAAGACAATGCTTCGTGAGAGTGTGAGACTGCCATCACTGGGCTTCACTGTGATGTCCTCCTCAGCAAGGGTGCACTCCTGCTCTGCACTGACCCTGCTCCCCTCCAGATTCATATGCTAAAGCCCGCATCCCCAGTGTGACTTATGTGGAGGCTAGGTCCTTAGGAGAAAATGATGGTTAAAAGATATTGCAAAGGTAAAGCCCTAATCCAATAGGACAGTAGATCGACACATTAGATTCATACTTCGCATCTCCCTCTCTGAAGTAAGCTGATCTCAACTTGCCTTTCTTACTCAACAATTAATTTGTCATGTCCTGATTTTGGGTTTGAGTTCAAGACTATCCTTCCACAGATGTATGTAGTCCAGGCCTACATCCTGTATCTCTTCAGATTGTAGTAGGAATAAACAAAGCTGTCCTCATTTAGTAGCCTTCAAAAAGTTTCTGTAGGGCCAGCAGAATTATTACAGCCATTCTTCACAAAATGAGTCTATTTGGACTTAAACAGTGCATCCATTCTCTCAGATTCTCATTCGTCTGCCTCACAGTTGGGACAAGAATGCCATTGACATTCTGTGGAAACCTATTTAACTCTGCTAAGCTGAAGATTTATTCATTCGCTCAGTTAGTTATTTAATTGCTTATGGATGTGTTGTTCTAAGTATAAAATTCATGAAGGGAGGGAATATTTTTAAATCTAGTCCTGGATCAGGACAAGAAAAGTAAGCAAGTGAATACAAACTTTGGACTTGTGATAAACACTACAAAGGCAACAGGGCACCTCAGGAGAAAGTGACGGTTGTTCCTGAGATGTGACAATCAGACGACACTCAGATCAAGACGTCACAGAAGGAAGAGAGGTTTGCATGCCAAGATCCAGGCTGAGGCGAGGATGGGGCACACTGTGCTTGAGGAAAACAGACTGAACAGTCTATTCGAGCAAGGAGCCTCAGGAGTTTGAAGAACTTGTTGGAACTGAGGCGTGCAGGAAGGGACTGGAATAAAATGATGTGGAGAGACCCTGTGAAGCTCTGCAGCACAGTGCAAGTTTTTTCAGTTTTTTTCATTCTAAGTGCAAGTGGAAACACTTAGGGACTTGAGGCAGGAGCATCTTGTAATGTAGATTTATGTCTTGAAAAATCACTCTGTTGCTCTGTGGAGAGTAAACCTTGTTGAAAGAAGAAACTAATTCTCTTACCAGACAAAAACTGCGACTGCAAGTTCCCAGCAACAGTGGGCCTGCTGTGTGTTCCATCATGTACAAGAAAATTCTCAGGTCAGGACTGAATCGCAAATGGAAAAGCAGCTGACAAAAACAAACACATGAGTGGGCCATGTCTGCTGCAAGGAGTGTGTTCAAAAAGTACTGAATCAATAAAAGAACCGAAATGCTCTCTGGTTCTGTCGGGCAAAAAGGCTCTATTCCCTGTGTTCAGCTACCCCTGGAGAACTGGGGGAGGGTAATGTTGCCACGTTCTTTCAGTTCTAGAATCAGAATAAATGAGCATTTATGTTTGTTGCGTGTACCATTGACATGCATGCTGTGTGTGTCCCAGGGAGCAATGAGTGTGATGTTGGACACCACCAAATGGCTCTTTTGTTACGGTCACCAGAGACTCAGGCATGGATGTCTCAGGTTGATATTTTTAGTCTCTGAGTGACAGTTTTCCAGAACATCAGAATGTCTGTGTTTTACAGTTGAGT
>NW_022922093.1:0-942 GCF_012274545.1 Fukomys damarensis
TTTTTTAAATCTGTATCCATCTAGAATCACTGTGTCTTTCATTATGGTCACTATATCTGTAGGTATCCGAGAAATTATTTCTGGTTTAATTTCTTTCTAGAGCCTCATTTATTTGCTTTGTTACTTCTGCTGTTACCACTTCAGAGAGTCCAGGTGGATGGATTTAGAATTGTTCCATCATATTGCTCTCTGGGTTTGCCTTTGGAGAGCTGGAAGTGTGGAGTTGCATCTTTCTTAAGTGTCTTCTCATTTTCTTTTCTTTTTTTTTTTTAAAGTTTGATTCCTGGGTTGATACTTGCAAATTTCTTATTGCAAGTTGCTTTGTTGCTGGTATTTAGAACCCTTAGGAAATGACTGTTGCTCAGAGATGTCTTCCGGGTATAGCTGGTTTTTGAGTTTTGAGTCTGTTGCAAGTTCCTACCTCTTCAATTTATTGGTGATGAGAAGTTGCTGCCTATTTGGCCTAACCCCTGATTCTTTTGCACTGGCCTATAGTATTGTTTATGACCCTTACACAGTCTCAGTCTTGACATACCAGGAAGAACAACTGATTAGAACAATTATGTCACCTTGGCATAGTACAGTAATAGTACCACAGCAATAACCGTAGCATCAAAGAGCTTAAAAAATGATAAGCTGTAGTATTGATTTGCCACTTTAACTGTATGAACTAGACTTGTTGTTATATAACAAAATGTAGAACAAATCAGAAAATTATATACAGGAAATATGTCCTCAGTATGGCGATTTTACCCTCAGGGAAGAAAATTTAAAAGGGGTTGGGGGAAAAAAAACAGAGAAATGGAAGAGGAAGAGATTAGAAGCAAGGCTGGAAGGACAAAGGAAGATTATATAAGCTTTGAGAAACTGATAAAGAAGATAGGGAAAGAAAGGAAGAAATACACAACAAAACTAGAAACAGTGATCAAGAAGATCAGTCAA
>NW_022922094.1:0-202 GCF_012274545.1 Fukomys damarensis
GGGGCCCCTGTGAAGAGCTGCTGCCTCTCCAGGGACTTAGCCTAAGAGATCTTGGCTCTGCCACGGACTCTGTGGGCTGGATTTTCTTCAGCCCTTAATCATGGGACTAGGGTGTGGGGAGAGAATCCCAGCTGGGCTCCATTCCCGCCCTCAGGCAAATATATGTCTCTGCCCATCTTCTAGCCAGAATCCCTGTGGTTTA
>NW_022922095.1:0-445 GCF_012274545.1 Fukomys damarensis
AAATTCATGACCATCAAAGCAGCACTTCAAAACTTTCTGAAGGATATTTTAGAAAAAGATAATGAAGACTACAAATTCATGAACTTTAATAGCATGAATCCACCAGGCAAGGCAAGCAATTAAACAGAGTGGAAAGAAAAGAAACCAACATAGGAAAATTATATGACAAGGATAAGTCATATCAGATATATTATATGACATATCAGATATAACCACCAATGTCTCAATTCACCAATCAAAAGAAACAGATTGGCAAAATGGGTAAAGAAGCAAGATCGAACAATATGCTGCATGAAAGAAGCACATTGGGTTTTGGGGATTGAACTCATGAGCCTGTAGTTGCCAGGCAGGCGCTGCACTGCTGAGCTATATCCCTGATCCAAGAAACACATTTAATTCAAAATGAAATCCACAGACTGAAAGTCAAAGGATGGGAAACAATTGT
>NW_022922096.1:0-234 GCF_012274545.1 Fukomys damarensis
GTCTTGAGTCAAACTGCCAATGAAGCCTTCTGAACCTGGTCTTTGCAGCCTACATTTTTTTTTTCTTTTGTTGAGTTTATTGGTACATTTTAGGTATACAGTGGAGTTACACTCACCATTGGGATCTTGTACCTTTACATGACAGGCAGTCTTGGTTCTCATTTTTTTCCTTTGTCCCTGCCTTCCCTTCACCCCCTCATCACCTCCCCATTTACAAACACTTTATTTCCATTT
>NW_022922097.1:0-309 GCF_012274545.1 Fukomys damarensis
CAATTCCATATTTAAAGAAGAAGAAAATACCTAGAGGTAAATTAAGCAAAGAGGAACAAGCTCTTATGTTCAAAACTATAAACGACTGTTGAAAAGACTTAAAGAGCTCGATGGAGGACAGGCATCTGCATTCACGAGCCACGGACATTCCTGGTGAGATGGACTGGTCTTCAGATCCATCTACGGTCTCAGCACAGTTCCTGTCAAGACCCCAGCTGGCCGGGCGGGTGACAGCTCCGTGGTAGAGCGCTCCCCTGGAAGGCATGAGGGCCTGGGTCTCATTCCCAGCACCACAAAGGGAGCAGCATC
>NW_022922098.1:0-489 GCF_012274545.1 Fukomys damarensis
GTATGACAACTGGGTGACAAAAGTGATGACAACAGGCTGTGACAAAAGACTGTGATAGTGTGTGGCAACTGTGCTAACTAGTGATAGCCAGGTCACAACCGTGCGCACCACTGTGTGGCAGGACGTGACAACAGTGTGACAGTGTGACAACAGAGTAGGATAACTGGGTGACAAGGGTGCCTTTCAGATGCTCCCAGTAAGCCTTCAGGCATTTCCTCTGCTCCTAACAAGTCAGCTAACTCTGGAGATACTAGTGGGGCAGGCATGTTCGGAGTTCTGGATCTCTTCCCCTCAAGGGGCCACGCTGTCACTAGGGTGGGAGGGACACTCTCAGCCCCCATACACCAGGCCCTGAGCTTTGCTCAAGGGTCAGTGAATGTCCCTGACTTCCTCCAGTCAAACCCACGAGCACATCTTTATAGAAGCGATTTAACACTCATGCGAGAGCAAATGACGTGTTATTCTAACATCTGCACAAGTGTTAGTACC
>NW_022922099.1:0-213 GCF_012274545.1 Fukomys damarensis
CTGCGAGCCTGACACTCACCTGGATCCTCATCCTAACCCTAACCCTCAGCGTGACACCGGGGGCAGGGACTTACCCTCCTTGCCCATTGTATACGCTGAAGGTCACATGAACGGGCGTGTCCCGCCAGCTGAAATGTAGACCACGCGACGCAGGGAGTGGAATGGTGAGCCTGTCCCGTCCACTTCATCGAGCTGTCACCCTACTCGCTGGCC
>NW_022922100.1:0-200 GCF_012274545.1 Fukomys damarensis
CTCCCTCTTGGTGTGATGTTCAAACACACCTCTTGCTCAATCCCACTCATCATCTGGTTCTTCCTTTGAAGCGCGGGGGTGGGGGTGCTTTAAAACTCTCCTAGAAGGCTTTACCTGATGTTTCTTGTACCTCACACTCTGAACTCCCTTTTCTTTCTGAGATAGAAGGCTGGTGAAATAAAGTTCCACTTTATTTCTTT
>NW_022922101.1:0-268 GCF_012274545.1 Fukomys damarensis
CATGCTTCTCTTACGAGAGAAACTGTGCGCTATTTAAATTTGAATGTCTCATTGCACTTAACATTACAGTCTTCAAGTGCATCAATTTTCCTACAGATGACACAAGTTTATTCTTGTTTGTATCAGAATAGTACACCATTATGTATAAACGTGACTTTTTTTTATCCATTCGTCTGTTGATAGACAAACTGTATAGACTACCTTCAAGATTTAGCTATTTTATTTATTTTATTTTTTTGGTACCGGTGATTGAACTCGGGTCCTTGCG
>NW_022922102.1:0-215 GCF_012274545.1 Fukomys damarensis
GAATGAGCAGGAGCTAGCTAAGCACATACCAAAAGAGTACTGTAAATAAAGAAAATTTGCTTTTCCCAGAGAACTAAGAATAGTTTAAAATGTCTGAGCTAGAATAAGGGGGAAGTATTGGGAAAAATATCTGAAAGACAGTTGAAGCTCAGCTTCTGAAGTTCCATGTTTGTCAGTTTAAGGAGTCTAGACTTTATCCTGAAGGCTTTGGGAAT
>NW_022922103.1:0-209 GCF_012274545.1 Fukomys damarensis
CATTTTTTCAGGTGTTGAAATGAAGTGAGAAAAGTCAAACTAAATAAGAGAAATGTCATATCCGAGAAGTGTAATTTTATGCTACAAGTATGCAAAGCAAGGTAGGACAATTAACAATAGATTTATGGCAATAAAATAAAATAAATGTGTTGATGTAGCAATAGACTTGATCATTACCAGGTGATGGTGTCACTTTCATTGAAACTGGG
>NW_022922104.1:0-431 GCF_012274545.1 Fukomys damarensis
CTACTCCATTTAAGATGTGGATTTCACTGGAAAACTCAAAGAGTTGTACCAACTCTCTCTGTGGAGTACTTCCCATTCAGGAAACTAACCGCTTTGGTTTCAAATGGCTAAGCGGCGATAGAAGGTGTTTCTGGGGATCACGGCACTGCAAACCGCAGAAGCACTATCCGTAGTGCGTTTGTGTTCTAACCTCACACTTAACCTATGTCCAAATATACAGTGTTCTGGATGGTTGTTTGCAGTCAGAGCAGCTAGGCACTCTCTTAGGCCTGAAGGGCTTTTCTGGTAGAAGCTCCTCACAGCAATGTTTCAATCTCTGCAAGTCAGAGAACTACAAAAGAAAATTTATAATGTTATACACCATAAAGGATGTGGACTTCACTGGTAAACTCACAGGGTTGCAACATCTTTCTCTATGGACTTCTTTATAT
>NW_022922105.1:0-231 GCF_012274545.1 Fukomys damarensis
TGAAATTGTACTATAACTAGAGCAAAGTACCAGCTGCCCCACCAGGACCAGACAGGCATGAGACACATAGGTGGGTGACCTGGATTCCTGGACCCATACTCCCCTCCCTTTCCAAGAATTCCCTTGATCTTTCCGTGTACCCTTGCTACATGACTCGTTTCTTTATTAGATCAGTATTATCTAGGTAGCTATACTTATAGACTTCTAAATTGATTGTAGTTTGACCCACAT
>NW_022922106.1:0-470 GCF_012274545.1 Fukomys damarensis
CTGCCATGGCATCCATTGAGAAGTGAGTTGGAGGGGAGCATCCTGACGTAAGACAGACTTCTACTAAGAAGTCACACACTCTGTTACCCATGCCACAGTATGGGAGGCTGCTTCAAGGACAGCAACGGGGAAGGTGCCTGTGCTTGCTGACTTTGAACTGGGCTCAAGTGATCCTCCTGCCTTTGCCTCCAGAGGGCTGGGACTCCAGGTGTCTCCCAGCGTGGCCAACTGCTTGCTTTAGGACTTGCCTAGCCAACCTATCAGACAAAGTGGACTTAAGCATGAGGTCACCTTTGGTTTAGAGGAAGGGAAGGTGGCAGTCTAGAACAGATGAGAAGACTAGGAATGTCTACCTCCTCAAAAATAACCTCTCTCAGCTGAGTGTGGTAGCACATGCCGGTAGTCCAAGCACTCTGAAAGGCTGAGGAAGGAGGATCTGAGATAGAGCCCAGCCTGGACAAATTAGTGAT
>NW_022922107.1:0-343 GCF_012274545.1 Fukomys damarensis
GGAGCAGGAACACATTTGGTCCCTGGCTCCAGCTTATGCAGACGAACACAGGTGTCTCGAGCCTGATCTCCAGGAGGGAACCAGGGCTGTTCCCTGGGCTGACCCGAATCAAAGTTTCAACCAGGTGGACACACACACAATCACTCACAACTATATGACTACTTGTTTAGTTGAAGGACTACAAAAAGCAGCATATAAAGCAATCGATGATGATAAACTAAAGGAGAGCACTCAAGGGCAAGATGAGACTCCGACTCAGTTCATGGTGCATCTGGCTGCTGCCCTCTGGCATTTTACAGCTTTAGATCCAGAGGGCCTGGAGGGCTGACTCATTTTGATTGAT
>NW_022922108.1:0-1245 GCF_012274545.1 Fukomys damarensis
CTCTGAGTGGGTGAACAGTGTGGTATTTGAAGCAGCCAGGTTTTTGGTGTTTTCCAACCAAATTTGTCTTACAAGGGCACCATGGTGACCAACAGCCCGGGTCAGGTGGAAAATGCACAGAGCGTGGGAAGATCATGCATGAAGGTTGCAGCAGATGAAGTCTGAACACGACATGCAATATGTCTGTGCCCAAGCCAGAGGCTGGAGCTCACCCGCAACCTTGCCTCAGTGCAAGGGAGCCCAGGGTAGCGAGGACGACAGGCCAGATGTGAGTGTCACCCAGGGCAGCAAGGGAGGCACTGACTAAAGAAGTGTAGTGTTCACGCGTCGGATCATGGTTGAGGGATATTTTATTCTTCTGGAATTCCTGATTTACTTCATTTCTACTTATTTGTTGATGTGATTCAATGCTACAGGTGCCTCCAGGGGAAAAATAAAATATTTTGACATTAAATTGACATTTTCCAAGACTCAAGAAACGAACAGATTACTCCACACTCCTCTCCTCTGCTACTTAACAGATTAATTATTGTGGTAGATCCCCACGGTGGCTTGGGAAAGACACGGCAGTTTACGCAGAATATGGGCGAGCCGCTCCACAAGGCAGGGGAAGCCTGCCAAGGTGCACCAGCGCCTCTTCAGCAGATGAAGCAGAAACTTCTGTTTGCAGAGCTGTCAACAGAGCCCCTCTTTTAAATACTAATTGCTTAACAAACAAGATATTAAGATCTTTAAAATAAGTGTTTCTTTGTCATATATGTGTATTTACAAACATGGAAAGGAAATCTCTACATGCAAAATATTGAGAGTTAGATGCTGTTGTAGGTAATTAGTGAGAGAGACTGTATGTTTCTCATCCACCTGCTGGTGGAAGCAGATGGCAGCTTATTTCTGCCCATGTGACCTACACATTCTTCAGGTTTATACAACGTGACGACTATGGTAATAGCATTGTTTCCTTCCCAGGTAGAGTCAGGAGCTCAGGATAGCTAAATGGTTTACTTTCCTTCCTGCTTTGTCAGACTTTTGGGGAGAGATTCCACTGGAAAGCGCATGGGGGTCTTGTCCCATAAAATTGTTTTTGTTTTTTTTTAAAGATGCTTTTAGAGGCCTATTTTTTTGAAATATAAGAACAGTCGTAATTTTTCATGGAATGTTATGATTTTTAATCACGTGAGAGGGAACCTTCTGGAAATCATGCCTTGTTTGATTTTAGCAAAAAAAAAAAAAAAAAAAAAAAAAAAA
>NW_022922109.1:0-212 GCF_012274545.1 Fukomys damarensis
GGGTATGTTCAGATTGTTTTGCTTCACTCAGAAAGTCTGGGTCCTTTATGCTCAGTTCAGGCACTTGCTTCTTACATAAATTTTGGAAGTGCTTTTGAATGCCAATGGCGCCAGATGTTAGAGCTGAGCTGGGGTGCGGGATGAGCGCACCCCCATGACCCAAGCCACACCTGGGAGGAGGGGATGTGGTATCTTGTGCAGCCAGTGATCAT
>NW_022922110.1:0-300 GCF_012274545.1 Fukomys damarensis
GATTTCGCTCTGGCCATCCTGATCAAGCTGCAGCAAGCTTCAGCAAGGAAGGACCCCAGCCCCAACTCAGGGCAAGCCCAGAGAGCGTTCCACCCAAAGACCGGCCCAGCTTTCAAAGGCCTTACTATCAAGAAGGACAAAAAGGGACAGCAAATGTCCTTGATGAAAGGAAGCTGAAGAGATAAGACAGCAGAAATCCACCCACAGTCCTAGAGGGGGCCGAAGGACAGTAAAAAAGGAAAGGACAAGGGGGACCAAAAGACAGTAATGGGACAACTGGAGAATCTTGAGTATGAACTA
>NW_022922111.1:0-1524 GCF_012274545.1 Fukomys damarensis
TTTTCTTTAGTAGCATGGTATAACTCATACCCCAAGATGAAGACTTAACATGGTAATGAGACACGGGTTGCATGAAGAGGCACAATAAAGAAGAGCGCACATAAAAGAAAACTCCATCTCTACCCATGATGACATCAAGAGACCAGGTCCCTGCCTATCCCATAGATGTTATAAAAACTGTACATCTTTGTCTTTTGTTCGGGTCAGCCTGAGACTTTCGTGCACCATGGCTTTCCCCATTGTGCTTGAGCATGAGAGTAAAGACCTTCTTCCTCTGCCAAGATGCTTCTGACTGATTCTTCTGGGTAAAAGCACAAGAACCCACAGAGTGGTGACATTCCTGTCCAATTGTCCTTCCTTCATCTTCTCCTTTCACAGTTATCAGGTGTCGGTTATGGTCTGAAGGTTTTTACTAGCTCCTTCTGTGACCTCTTTTCTTTATAGTTCATAGGCATTGCTCCTAATAAATCGCTTCCGTTTTTGTCTTGACTCCTGTTTCAGAGAGGGTCGGAGTGACCTTCCCCCTTTTCCCTTTTCCTCATCATCTTCAGTCTTCACATTCTCTCCAGTCTATCCTCAAACTTTTTCTTGAAGTTGTTTTTTCTTCTCCCATTTCACTTAGGTCACTCTGTCTTAGGTCAGCAGCCCTAGTTTTCTTGTCCAAGAATTTGTCATAAAAGAAGTCATCAGAGATGGGACTTGAATTTCAGTGCTAATGTTCCTCTAGGAATGCAGAGGTTGCTGTGTAGTCTAATATCTAAAAATAAGGGCTATATCATCCTTAATAACAGAGCATAAGTTATAATTGAGCTATAAAGCTGCTTGCTAAGCCTTGCTCTGAAAATTAACTGGAATCTAATATTCCATGCTCAAAGATTACTTGATTTCTTTTCCATCTGAAATGAGAAAAGGTTAATCACAGTCTCCACTTTCTGCAAAGAATCAACGAGGTTGGTGAAAATCTCATTCATAGGGTGGACTGAGCTTCTTAGAAGCTCTGATAATCTTCTGCCTATGGTTACAGAAACTGTCCTGACCCCGCTCCCGTATGTGACCCCGTTAGTACCTCAGGTAAGGCCCAGCTGCCTCCCTCTGGTGTTTAAACCCTTCTCCTCTCGTCTCTCTTGATACTCCCTCTCATCTGACATATGTTCCAGCCAAATGGAGACACTCACTGATTGCTGAGCACAGTCAGTGTTTTCTCACTTCGATAATTTATTCTTCCTCTTTCCTGTCTGGAATCTCCTTGCTTCTCACTCCCAGAGCTGCTCGTCCAAAGTCTGCCCACCACTTAAAGCCCAGCTGAAATATAATGGGGATTCTCAGAGGTACCATCTTCCTCTGCAAACATCTCACAGTAATTTTTCTTATCTATTTTTCATGGCACTCATTGATTTCTGCTTTGCCTTGTGTTTATTAAATTCATGTGTCACACACTCTGCTAAACTATATGCCCAAGGCCAGCCAACCCCACCCCACACCAGGAAGGGCAGGGCTGTTGGGTGTCTCAGTTCTTAATGGGCT
>NW_022922112.1:0-616 GCF_012274545.1 Fukomys damarensis
TCATCATTATTTACAGATGACATGATTTTGTTACATAGAAGACCCAAACTTTTCAATCAAAATACTCCTAGGGTTAAAAACCAAATCCAGCAATGTAAGCAGGACACAAAATTAACAAGTAAAAATCAGTAGCATCCCTGCACATCAATAATAAACTTAACAAGAAAAAACTAGGAAAACAATACCATTCACAATAGCATCAAGAATAATTATAAACTTATAAATTAAACTAACCAAGAAAGTGAAAGACCTCTACAATGAAAACTACAGATCTCTGAAAAAGGAAGTAGAAGCGGATTTAGAAAAGGGACAGAAATCCCCTGCTCCTGGATAGGCAGAACTAATCCTATCAAAATGGCCACACTTTTAAATCCTGGGTAACAGCACAAAGCAGGAGACAACACAATCTCAGATTACAGAACTACAGCGATTACAACAGCATGGTACTGGCACAAAAAATAACACTATGCAACATGAGCAACAGAGGATGCATAAAAAACTCCAGGCACATTCAGCAATTTAATCTTTCACAAAGGGGCCAAAAACATACAATGAAGGAAAGATAGCAAAGCTGAATAAACACATGTGACTGAACCTATACCCTAATCTTCCTAAA
>NW_022922113.1:0-226 GCF_012274545.1 Fukomys damarensis
AGAGATAGAGGGAATCTATCCCCCTCTTCAAACACACACTAAACTAAACTTGAGCTGGGAGCAGAGCAACAAGGAATTGTGGTCAGGGCTGCCCAATGGTGGGCAGCTGGGAGAGGTTGGGCACCAGAAGACAAATGGCCAGGGCTACTCTGGTGTCTAGCAGCTGGACATAGGGTCTCTTGGGAGAGCCTCAAAGAGACACCAAAGTAGAGTGAATGGATGCATC
>NW_022922114.1:0-205 GCF_012274545.1 Fukomys damarensis
GACACAGCTTCTTATTGAAAGGTAAAACTTTGCACTTGGTGTACTTTTTGTTCAGTTATCCAATGCCTGGTTGGAGGAGATACTTCATGTGCTGATAAAGGAATCTTCTTGCCACCCTCTGCAGTACATGTATCATAGGTTTATCATCACTTCTCTACGCTGTTCCATCTATAAGTCTGTTTTTGCTTTTGTGTTTACCAATACA
>NW_022922115.1:0-257 GCF_012274545.1 Fukomys damarensis
TCCTAGTTTCAAAGAATGCCAGCCATTTTACTGAATGTGTTAGAAAAGAATTCCAATTCCATGGTAATCATGATAAGTTAATAGCATGGGCTATTGTGCTTACAATTAGTTCTTCCTGTCTCGATGCAGAGCTGTGAAATATGGAAATGAATATTGAATAAAAACCAGTGCTATGATCATACAAGGTATATAGGTAGATTTATACAGACTAGTGTTTAAAATTTTCTTTTTCACTTGGAAATTTTGTAGGATATGCA
>NW_022922116.1:0-241 GCF_012274545.1 Fukomys damarensis
GAAGGCAGAAACATGAAAGCCCCTGCTGCTGTGTGGGGGCCACTAGGTCCAGGATGTGTGTACCTGGCATAATTCCAAGCCCCAAGGAGAAAGACATAGAGGTGAGAGCATTTACGTCAGCACAGCTCTGCCTGGGGCAAGAGTGGAAGGGGAGAAAGTTGCACCAGGCCAGCGGGCAGTGGGGAGGCAGGGGGCAGAGGTGCAGGACTCCAGAGTGGAGGCTCTGGCAGGTAGAGTGGAT
>NW_022922117.1:0-322 GCF_012274545.1 Fukomys damarensis
TGTGAGTAAAATGGGCCAAAGAACAGCTCCTGGGAGAGCACAGAAAAACACGGTGAACACCAGGAAAGGTCAACGTGCCTGGTTTCAGAATGAGTCTTCTAACGGCCCCTGCGCCCCCAACCTGGAGAGATGCCAAACAGCTAGGCAGGGCCACCGCCACAGAACTGGCTTTCACTTTTCCCTTCCTTTCCTGTCCTAGACCCCTCCCATTCCTGTGTGCTCCATACCTTTCTGATTTCATTTTAGCCTTGTGGCTTTCAGTCTTCCACTTGCTTTTCAGTAGTTATTTTTGAAGTGTTGACTTTGGGCGGTGCACACACTT
>NW_022922118.1:0-228 GCF_012274545.1 Fukomys damarensis
CCTTTTATAAATCCAATAATAAATTACAATAAATCTTTCTTTTCAGTGCATTACAAATGTGGCATGAGGATAAGAGGCTACAGATAAATACAAGAAGGGCCGGTTCTCATAAGACAGTTAATGAGATGCTGAATAATGATGAAGAGAGACAGAGAGACGAAGGATGAGTTGCATGTTAGGAGTTATTCCAAGGTCTTTGTACATTCCATACAATCAATTTTTTCCTGA
>NW_022922119.1:0-341 GCF_012274545.1 Fukomys damarensis
AAACAAACAAAAACAACAACAACAAAAAAAGCAAAAATGTAGCTCAGTGCAAAGGCTCTGGATCCAGTTTAATTCACAGTATTGAAAATTTTTTAAAAATCAAAGTAGAATACAAATTTAACAGATTATCCCACAGAGCAGACAACTGAGTTTTATGTCATGCCATAGTCTGTTTCTTGACAAGTATGTGAAACCAGAGACATAATCAAATATACGACTCATATAATCAGAAAGCATGAAACATGATAATGCTTTATAAACATAAAATATGCCTATATCAAAGAGTTGTAAAAGGGAAATGGGGAAGATGAAATGAGAATTCTTAATATGGGATTGTGATA
>NW_022922120.1:0-304 GCF_012274545.1 Fukomys damarensis
AGACTGAAGGACTTCTCACACTACACACAGCACTTTTCCTTAGCATATGTCAGAAGAAGATTCATTGCATCCTTCACCTGTGAAAGATGGAAGAACGGTTAAGTTTTTGTGTTGGTTACTTCTCTCGTTGCTGAGACAAAATACCCAACACCCAAAGTTGTAGGGGAAGGGGTTTATTTGGCTGACAGTTAATAGAGGTTCAGTCCATAGTAGGCTGGCTCCAAGACAGGGATGGTAAACAGGTATCAAAGAGGAGAAACATGCTACACACAAGGTAGCAAAGGCAACAAGGGAAGTGTAACAG
>NW_022922121.1:0-260 GCF_012274545.1 Fukomys damarensis
TGAGTCCCTAGGGATCTCAATGAAGGTCAATGCCCTGCTCACTTTTCAATGGGGTTCTGTCCCAAGCGATCTTTTCTCTATGATTCTATAACCACTCCTTTTCTGACGGCTGTATGCAGGCTGTGGAGAGCAGGAGTGCCTGGCCTGCCCATTGTTCGTACAGATTGTCCCTGATGGAGTCTAGCCTGACAGTGACTTCACATCATGCTACTGGCAGCTCATGTTGGCTCTGCAAGGAGAACAACGCCAGGTCGTTCTCA
>NW_022922122.1:0-288 GCF_012274545.1 Fukomys damarensis
TGCTTCTGATGTTATTCTTTCTTTCTAATGGGTTAGCCATTTGAAGTGATTTTAGGTCCCCCCCCTTTCTTGCACATTTTAATACTCTTTGTTCTAAATTTTCTGAATTTAGAATTATAATATATTATGAAGATGTTCTTGTATGGTCATTTCTACTTGGATTTCTAAATGCCTTTAGTATCTGAATGTCTGTCTCATTACTTAAGTTTGGGAAATTATCTGTTCTTTTTTTCTTTCTTTTATTGAGTTTATTGGTATATTTTAGGCATACAGTACAATTACATTCAT
>NW_022922123.1:0-252 GCF_012274545.1 Fukomys damarensis
ATTTGGCTTTTGGGGCGGATCCTTAGAATTCTCCTTCTCTTTGGTAACCGACATCAGCTCCCGTGGCTGTGAAGGCAAAGGAGGTTTTAGCCAGCGAGGGGGTTGTTTACCAAATCTTCCCAAATGACAATGTAAGGGATTTGATCCGGGTGACCTTGCTGAGGTTGGAAAATGATTATTTTAACCTTCTGTACTCTCCTTATATCTAATGTTCCCCCCAGAGGCCATCCGACTCCAAATGACAGCCATTAC
>NW_022922124.1:0-220 GCF_012274545.1 Fukomys damarensis
ACTGGATTCCAGCAGACACTCAATGTACGATTGCCAGATCAGTGCGTGACCCCGCTTGATGAAGCAGGCTCTGAACAAGATGCTAGAATGGACATTTGGTTGGTTAAAAAAAACCAAACCAAACAAAACAAAACACCATGAGAGTCGGTGGTAAAATGGTAAAAGGACTCGCCTAAGATCCCCGAGCTTGCCGAGCCAGGCTGGGAATCTTCTGTCGGCA
>NW_022922125.1:0-485 GCF_012274545.1 Fukomys damarensis
AAGCCCCTTATTTAACCATTCGCTCCTTGAAGGAGCTGTTTTGGGCTTTTAGAAATAAAACCGCCATTTATGCATAATATTTTTGTAAGTGTATACTCTTCAGTTTTTCCGGAATATATGCTCAAGTGTCGAATTACTATGTCATACGGTAACTATATGTTCAGTTCTACAAGAAACTGCCAAACTGGTTCCCAAAGTTCTGTATCATTTCACATTCTCACTAGCAATAGACCAGTGATCTGGTTTCTCTACACCCTTGCCAGCAATAGATAATGTCACCATCTTAATTTCAAACACTTTCATAGGTGGGAAGTGGCATCTTACTGGGATTTTAATTTGAATTTCCCTAATGGCTAAAGATGCTGGGTTATGTACCATCTGTATGTGCTCTTTGATGGATTATTTTTTCCCTTGTGCCATTTTTTTCTCCTTCTACAGATTACTTGAGCAGTTTTTAGGGCTGTACTTGGATTTTTTTTTTTTTT
>NW_022922126.1:0-817 GCF_012274545.1 Fukomys damarensis
CAGTACCTTGGATTGAACTCAGGACCTATGCTTGCCAGGCAGGCACAGCAGGCGCAGTGCTGCTGAACTGCATCCCTGGCCCATTTTCTACCCTTTTAATCAAAATTAAATGATTTTATACATGTGGCACTTAAAGAATATATCAGTGATCCATAAATATGAGCTATTATTGTGACTTGTCCTATCTAGATCTCAGTTTTCTCAACTATAAAAATGATAAAATCCCTCTTCATGTACTTGTGGAGAATGAAGGAGAACTATAACTTGTAGCAATTCTCCTGCCTCAGCCTCCCAAGTGCTGGAATTACAGGAATGCACCACCACACCCAGCCAGGGAAGTTACTCTTAACTTTGTATACTGCAATAACTCAAAGAGTGTGTGATTCATAGGAGTCACTCAAAATTGTAATAAAATTAGGGCCAGCTATTTAGCTCAGTGGTTTCACAGCCTGCTGCACAAGTGCAAGGTCCTGAGTTCAATCCCCAGAACCAAAAAAATACTTTTTCTTTTTGTTATAAAAGTAGATGTTCTCCCTCAAAATATAGAATTGAATTGATTTCAATTTTTACAATTGATAAAGAAATAAAACCATTATATGTTCATGACTACCTGAGTAACTGTCAGCCCATGTAAGAGGTCTTCACTATCTTCTGCAAAGTTTTTTGTTTTTTTTTTTTTTGGTGGTACTGGGTATTGAACTCGGGTCCTTGTGCTTGTGAGGCAGGCGCCAGAACCACTGAGCTAAATCCCCAGCCCCTGCAAAATTCTTTATTGCAAGAACTGTCCCAACAGTAATGGGCATGGCGGTACATGCTG
>NW_022922127.1:0-407 GCF_012274545.1 Fukomys damarensis
GTGCAATTCAAGGCAGCACTATTTATGCAGAAAACTCCTATAAAGGCAAAAATTAATCCATGGGAAGAAACAAAATTCTCATTATTCAGTGTTCTTTTCATATTAGAATATCTTGTTCTCTTGTTGCTAGGCCCCTGCTTGAGTCAGTGCTCTCTGCCTCACTGTTCGCTGTACCTTCCATTACCACTTCTGGAAGCTGTATGTTCAATAAGTATGGCAAGCTCCAGGAGATGGTGTCTTAGCCAGATAAGAACTCTGACTGTCCTAGGACCCCATTTTATGCATTCAGATCTTGTCTTGTCACTTTTTTAGAAGTCTGTCTGCCATACCTCTGGCCAGGTGATTGGGTGTCTGTCTGATCAGCTTCCAGTAACTGGTGCCAATACAGATACTGATTGTCTTACCAG
>NW_022922128.1:0-707 GCF_012274545.1 Fukomys damarensis
AAGGTACTTCTACATTATCCACCACAATATATTCAGTACCTTTACTGTACCTAATAAATAGTAAATAATAAATTCAATACTTAACTGTATTTGCCAGAGAACTCAATAATGATGGAAGTTAAAAGAAGAACCTCAAATTAGGCAACAATAACATTTCACATTTTCCTGACTAAAATAGTTACTCAAATTATCATGGAAGAGGAGACTTTCTTTGATGAATCTTGCCATGGCTTCTTACTTCAACAAGGATCAGACAGAACCTGTTCACTGTCAATGCCATCAGCTCTCAGCTGTGTGCCAGATGCCTTTCTCAGATGCATCAGGTACAAAAGCAGACATCAACCTGCAGCTCTACCTTGAACTTTTCACTTCCTATGTGTACATGTTCATATCTTATTACTTTGACAATGGTGATGTAGCATTGGGTAACTTTGTCAAACATTTTCTTCATGAATCTCAAGAGAGGAATAGGCTGAGAAACTGATAAAGGTGCCAAAACCATCAAAGGGGCTGAAGAGAACCTGGTATTGGAACAGAACCACCAAAATAAATACCCAATTATAAAGGGAGAATTAGATGACTAGCTTAAATGATCAGAGGCTAGCTAGTCCCACAATAGCCATCTGCAGGCTGGAGTCTGGGGAAACCAATAGCTGTTCAGTCCAAAGAGCTGGAAGCCTTAGAATGAGAAGGGCCAAGGATCAGCC
>NW_022922129.1:0-310 GCF_012274545.1 Fukomys damarensis
CACTCGCCCCGAGGTAATGAAAACTACAAGTGATATGTCTTTAAAGGAGTTTTATTGTCACACAAGCAATGCAAAGCAATATCAAAGCAAATATCACACAACAATCAAGAGAATATTCTAGTCCTTCTCTCAGTATCGAGACAGATGTAATACTGAGGTATAAGCTGTGACAGGGTTATACGACCTGAGTCCGTAACACCGAGCGCCGGGCTGTCAGGCAGAGGTTCGAACTGCAACGTGATGATCAGCTCCGGTTCCAGCAGGGCCTCCGGCAGCAATCGGTCAAGTCGCGTGGCGTGGCGACGCAGCG
>NW_022922130.1:0-272 GCF_012274545.1 Fukomys damarensis
AGGTCAGCCTGTGATATATAGTGAGATCCTATCTCAAAAAACAATGAGAAATCTATCATGCCATGCGTAGTAGTGGCACATGTCTATAATCCCAGCACTCACGGAGGCCGAGGCATGAGGATAGCAAATTTAAGCCCAGCCTGGGCAATTTAGTGAGATCCTATCTCAGAACAAATCATAAAAACAGCCCAGGATGCGGAGCACAGCAATTAGCTCAGTGGTGCCACCATCTGCCTCAAAAGCACAAGGTCCTGAGTTCAATCCCTGGTACC
>NW_022922131.1:0-216 GCF_012274545.1 Fukomys damarensis
CCAGGCAATGGGAGGGATGTGGGGGCAGGCCTGTGCAGACGGGCGGCAGGAGCCTCCGGAAGGATGAGGGGCAGGGAAGAGGCCCTGGAGGACAGGGAGAGGAGGGTAGACGGAAAGAGTGAGGAGGAGCCGTGGGGAGCAGGAGGAAACAAAACAGCAGAGGCACAAGCCAGTGTCTTCAGAGGGCTAGGCTGAGTTTCTGTTATTCTTGTTAAT
>NW_022922132.1:0-865 GCF_012274545.1 Fukomys damarensis
CCCTGGTACCAAAAAAAAAAAAAAAAATCATTAATTTCATTTCTCCTGTTAGCCAAAATATAGCTAACAGAGGCATGAAAGACATCATGGTGCCTGAAGGAAAAGTAGCATGTATATTAGTTTCCTATAGTCACTATAACAAATTCTTACAGAATTGGCGGCTTAAAACAATAAAAATGTGTTGCGTTACAGTTCTGAGCCAGTTTTCCTGGGCTGAAGTCCAGGTGTCAGCGGGGCCTTTCTCCCTTCTGTGGCTGGGGCAGAGTTCATTCCCTGCCCCTCCAAGCTCCTGGTGGCTGCCAGCATTCCTTGTGCTTGTAGCCTCATCTCTGCCTCTATCTTAATGTCACTTGCCCTTCTCTTGTGTCTGTGTTTCCTCTGTTTCTTCCTAAAGGGACACTTGTGATGGCATTTAGAACCTGTCCAGAGGTCAGTAGCATCACCTCATCTCAAGACCCATTATTTAATCACTTGCGCCATCTTCACCAGATAGATGGATGGCACACACAGTTTCCAGGCACTAAAATCTGTTATCTTTGGAGGCGACATCACAGGGAGTGTGTGTATTGGTGAGTAAGATATGGAATAGGAAAGAAAAACGTATCTCCTCTGTCCTGTTGATATAAATCACTTTCCAAGACAAAACAGCCTATAGTAAGTCTAAAGGACCTTGGTGAAAGTTGTCCCAAATTCTCCCCTATACTTCCAGTAGACGAAGAGCCCAGTTAGAGATGTGCAGAACTCTGGGGTTCCCATGCCTTTCATTATCTCTTTGGATCCCGGTCTGCTAACTACAGACCCGTGGTCCAAATTTTGCTCCTGCTACTTTTGCCGAGTTCAGTGGTTATAACAGAGACCATGGGAC
>NW_022922133.1:0-213 GCF_012274545.1 Fukomys damarensis
AGAAGCCCTTCAGGCCTAAGAGAGTGCCTAGCAGCTCCGAGTGCACACAAGCCTCCAGAAATCTGTACACTTGGGGATAGGTTCAGTTTGACATTGGAACACAAACACACTTTGCAGAGGGCTTCTGCTGATCAAAGTGCAGTTTTCCCCGGGAAACAGCTTCTCTCGCCGCTTAGCCATTTAAAGCAAAATGGTCACTCTCATAAATGTGAA
>NW_022922134.1:0-209 GCF_012274545.1 Fukomys damarensis
CCCCCACTACAATTGTATTCATGCTCATTTGGCTTTTCATGTCCCTTAATATTTGTCTTCTATGGGTTGGGGCCTTTAAATTTGGCCATATATATTTATGATTGTCATTGCTTCCTTTTGGATTGTTCCCTTTACAAGGATGTAGCGACCTTCTTTGTTTCTCTTAATTAGTTTTGGTTTGAAATTTACTTTGTCTGCAAATAAGATAG
>NW_022922135.1:0-235 GCF_012274545.1 Fukomys damarensis
TAGCTAAGAGTTTTGTCTTTTAATCAGCCAGCTGGGTGAGTCTGGAAAAGAGATAGAACTTCTCTTTAGCTTGGAGGAGCTACTTTGTTTAATGAGTTTCTTGAGTGACTACCGATGCCTGGCCTGCTTCCACTGCCTCTGGATTCTGGAGCATGCGTGAAGATTGCAAACGTGCACACTTGGAAAGACACTTCATAGAATTAGGAGCCTACTCAAATTTATTTTTTTAAAGGAT
>NW_022922136.1:0-225 GCF_012274545.1 Fukomys damarensis
CTCAAAGTGAACCTATCAACAAGTATACTGAGTTCTGGAGGTTTGTGTGCACTCAGAGCTGCTGGGAAACCTCGTATGACTTACTGGTTTTTCTGCTCCAAGTGCATCACAACAGTGTTTCAATCTCTGTCAGGCAGAGACCTCCAAACACAAAGAAATATGGTTGTACTCGATTATAAGTTGTGGAATTCACTGGTAACCTCACAGAGTTGCAGCACCTTTCTC
>NW_022922137.1:0-201 GCF_012274545.1 Fukomys damarensis
AATTCATCTTTTTTGATGTATAGTTCTATGAGTTTTGACAAAAACATGGAGTCATGGAAACAATAAAATCAAAATGCACAATTCATCTCTTTCCCCAGAAATAGTCCGCAGTTCTCTTCTAATCACATTATTTTTGTCTTTAATTTCCACCTCTCAGTAATCTGGGCTTTTTTCCTTATAATTTTGCCTTTTTCAGGGTGA
>NW_022922138.1:0-923 GCF_012274545.1 Fukomys damarensis
ACCTCAGAATAGATCAAAGAACTAAATGTAAATACAAAACTATTTAGCTTCTAGAAAAAAGCATAGGAGAAAATCTACATTTCTTTGAGTCTGTTCACGAGTTTTCTGATATAACACCAAAGAACGACCTACTAAAGGAAAGACTGATGTCATACTCTCTGAACCTTCCACACTTCCACTCAAAGACACTGCTAAGAGACTGCAAAGTCAAGCCACACAATGAGAGGAGTGCAAAACACGTATCTAATAAAGAACTTGAATTCAAAACATGCAAGGAACACTGATAACTCAACAATGCAGACAAACAACTCCATGTTTAAAAATTAGCCAGCAACTCAACCACAAACAATCCAATGAATGGACATCATTTCAGAGAAAGCATACAAATGTCCAAGACCACAAAAAAAGCTTCCCAGCATCCCTAATCACTAGGGAAATTCAAAGCATGATGAGATATCACTTCATACCCTTAGGATGCTAACAATCACAAAAAAATCGAAAATGTTGAACTGTTGATAAAGACATAGAGATGTCAACAAAGTTGTTCACTGCCCATGTGAATGTAGAATGAAAGTCTCCTTGCAAACAGAATGGTGGTTCCCCCCCAAATTAAGTAGAGGATCAATCACCATGTGATCTAGCAACCCCATTGCAGGGTCTATTCATAAAACTGAAAGCAGAGTCACAGAGGTCTCCTCACCCACACACATTACTGTATTATTTGTCAGAGCCAAAATGAGAAAACAATTTAGGTTCCTCACCACCAAGTGGGTAAATAAAGGCATATATTTATTCTGGAATATTATTCAGCCAGAAAAAGGGAAGGGAATCCTGATATATCTATGGCCTGGGTAAACTCAAAATCTTTAACCTGCATGAAACAAGCCAGAGACAAAAGGACAAATATGTATGGTTTCGCTCAT
>NW_022922139.1:0-626 GCF_012274545.1 Fukomys damarensis
ACTCAGGAACACAGCAGCCTCATGAAGCAGGCTATTCTTTTGAGAATGGATTTTCCAAATCCTTTTATTTCCACGTTTGCCTTTATTAACAGCTGGGCTAGGTTGGAAGACTTGGGTGATAGGATGTTCTTTTGCTGGTCAGAGAAGCCATGTAGGCTAATCTGGAGATGAAGGAAGGTGTGACGTAAGAGAGCTGAACAGCTTCTTGCCTTTGGCAGCAGGATAGAGAAGAAGAGAGAAAACCAATCTAAGGAACTGGATGGGACTCTCAATGTCTCCTCATCCCAGCCTTGTCCTGGAGTGGAGCGTCACATAAACAACCACAACAAACACAACAGCAGCAGTAACAAAGCCCTGCAATCCCTGAGCTTGTAAAAAGATCCCCAAGAACTCTGCTGTCCTATATCTTCATTCATTTTTCTCTTTCCAAGTTATTAATATCTCTTGCAAGTGCCTCACAAATGCTCTCTGAAAATGATAAACTCAAGGTTAAGCAGAAAGGAATTAGAACAATTTCACAGTAGAATAACCAAGAGATACATTTTAGGAGTTTTCCAGAATAAATAAGACAAGGATACACCAGCCTCAGATCCTTTTCTATATTGGCCCAACTTCTACCTTTTAGC
>NW_022922140.1:0-885 GCF_012274545.1 Fukomys damarensis
TAAAACAAATGAAACAAAGATGGGGTGCAGAGATGGGGCTCACCACCCGCTTTTGCTGGGGGATGGGTTCTGCCTGTGGCCCAGACTACACTGGGGCAGGGACTTCAATGGCATTGCAATAAACAAGCAGCCGACTCCGCCTCCTCAGTTGTAAAGTGGAGGCGTTGGCAGGGCTGACAGAGCACACAGTATCCCCGTCACCGTGTCTGGATGTGACCTGCAGGAGCAGCCACCGAGGCTGGGACATCTGGAGGCACAGGCTGCCCTGTCCTCAGGTCACCGGACTGTGGGAAGGGATGCAAGCTCCAGGCGGCCAGGTGAGCCGAGCCGAGCCTGCTGTGTGGTGCACAGGTGTGGCCCTGCCCCAGGGGTCGCTCCTTCTCCAGTCCTCCCGCTGAGATGCGTCCAGAGGGACAGGAGGAGGTGGAGGACGAAGGGACGGTGGCCAGGCACCAGGAGCTGGGCGGAGCCACGTCCCTGAAATTACTAGAAATGGGGTGCTGGGGAGGACGTGACCGCAGGGGCCCCGTCTGTGGTCAGTAGGGAGCCAGCCTCCAGCTCAGCTCAGTGGCCCTGAAGAGGACACTCTCCCCGGGGGTCACCACACCAGGATGGCACCACCTGCCACCTCCCAGGGGAGAGGGCTCTGGGGACAGCTGGGTAAACAGCCCAGCCAGAGCCCAGGGAGATGGAGACCCGAAGCC
Source organism: Fukomys damarensis (assembly GCF_012274545.1). Classification (NCBI taxonomy): domain Eukaryota; kingdom Metazoa; phylum Chordata; class Mammalia; order Rodentia; family Bathyergidae; genus Fukomys; species Fukomys damarensis. The sequence goes on from NW_022922140.1 coordinate 705, forward strand.
CCCTCCGCCTGGTCTGTAGCTCCCTGGGGAAGAGCAGTGTCCCCACCCCCACCCACCCCAGGGCCCCTGGGGCCTCAGCCCACATGAGAAGCAGCCAGGTTTGCCTCATCTGCAAGCAGAAAGGTGAAGTGAAAACAAGAAAGAAAAGCGCAGGAGGCCTGGGTCTCCAGCACACAGAGGC
>NW_022922141.1:0-378 GCF_012274545.1 Fukomys damarensis
GTCATTTGGAAGTAGAGGAACCTTTGAGACACAGGGACTAGTGAGAGGTCCTTAGGTTAATGGATATGTAACCCTGAGGGAGACTGTGGAGTTAGTTGTCTGACTCTCTCTTCTTCTTTCTTGAAATGTAAGTGATGTGCTTCAACTCCATGCCATCACCATTTGCCACCATCACCCAGGACTCAAAACACTGGAAATACTTAGACTGTAGCCTTTTAACCCTTTTTTTTTTCTTATAAGGTCAATTACCTCAAGTAGTTTGTTGGAGTTACATAAAACTAATACTATTGAGCTGGGCGTGGTGGTGCACACCTTTAATCCCAGCACTCAGGAGGCTGAGGCAGGAGGATCACTGTGAGTTCAAGATCAGCCTGCGCT
>NW_022922142.1:0-576 GCF_012274545.1 Fukomys damarensis
ACTCTTGACATTCAACATTTTAATTCTGATATTTCTCCTCTTATAGATGAAAATCAATCAGAATGTCATTAGGATAAGACTTTACTGTCAACTGTCAGGCAGGAGAGGACCCAAAGACACCTTCTACTGTAATTTAGGGCAGAAGAAGAGGGATCTTTTACAAGGCTTTAAGCAGGAGGGAATCAGCCAAAGTTCAACTAGCTTCTGGAGTTGCTGGCTGAGGATGGTTCTCAGAAGATGTCACGTTGCATGGATTAGCCCCTGCTGTTTGGGCAGTGTAGTTTTATCCAGTGGGGGCGGTGGGTGGGAGAATACTGAAAGGCTCAGATCAGGTGCTAGTGAAGTAGAAAGGAAAGGGCATGAGAAGGACTCAGAGAAACATTCTCACAGCTCCAGGATCTCACATCCTCTTTTTATTATTGTTTCATCCTCAATTTATCTTCTGATCAAAATTTGTGAAGCTATCAAATGTACAAAACACCTCTTAATAAATGATAGTATAAAGCAAAAGTTATGTATTTTGAGGTACTAGTTCCTAAATTGTTAGGTCAGAACTTAGAAAAATAGCCTGAGAAT
>NW_022922143.1:0-210 GCF_012274545.1 Fukomys damarensis
CTTCTTCATATATGCAGTAAGAATATTTGCTTGCCTATTTCTGAGTCTTTCCTACACACAAAACATCTATTATTCTGAGATTTCCACTATTCTTTATCTCATATTTCATTGAAGTAAAAGTCCTTTTAGTCTCATAGCCAGCTTCACCTCTTATTGAACAAGATCAGCTCTGTGTTCTCAAGTCTGCTCTAAATGACTCTTAAAGAGAAA
>NW_022922144.1:0-220 GCF_012274545.1 Fukomys damarensis
AAATAAATAAATCACACATGTGCAAATACCAAATAGTTTCTCTGGTGTGAATAAACGATAGTAGTACATAAAATCTTAATGAGAATATTGAGAATATGAAATAGGAAGAAAAGGTATTCAGGTGTTGGGCTAGTGGGAAGTGTAAGGCAGAGAACACGTTGGCAAAGAAAGAAAACAGGAGAAAATGCGAAAATGGAAATACAATGTTTGGAAATGGCGA
>NW_022922145.1:0-260 GCF_012274545.1 Fukomys damarensis
ACCCTGACCCGAGAGGAGGGACTTCGACTCCCACATCATTCCTAAGCCTGGACGTCCAACTAACCCCGACACCCACCGTCCAGTGCTCGGGACACTACTCAGGGAGGAAAATGTGGCGCCTATTCCGTCCCCGAAATCGAGCGCTGACCCTCCCCGCGGGCGCGTCACTGCCCACTGTAGCGAGGCCCCCATGGGCGGGTACCGGAAAACACACATTCGACCCCACCTTCAAGAAAGGCGCTGCCCTCACCTTCCCTCGC
>NW_022922146.1:0-1233 GCF_012274545.1 Fukomys damarensis
TTAGAGCCCTGAGGCTTCAGCCCACATCCAAGGGCTTGGGGACTCAAGCTCCCTTTCAGCACCCATTGGCTCAGGAACTCAGGGCACTGAGGCAGAAGCTGGATTACCCAGGAAAGACCTTTGATCCTTGTCCGCTTTGCATAGATTCAGGCAAGGGAAGGGTGGGGTGGCTTAGGAACAAGGATGATGCCTCAGGGGCACCATTCCTTCCCAAAAGAAAGTCTTCTTGAAGACTGGCCTAGACTCATCACTATTATACTCATTCTCCTCTCATGTCTGAGAGACGTTCTCTGGATTCAGACTTGACACTCGGTGTGGCTGCATCCTGGTCTCAGCTCACAAGGCACTTCACAGTACAGCAGATTGACAATCCAGCTCATCTTTCCTTTCCTTTCCTTCCCTTCCCTTTCTTTTCTCAATTTTTTCTCTATTTACCTCGTGTCCTTTTCTTTTGTTTTCTTTTCTTCAGATAATTCTCACTAGGTAGTCCAGGCTGGCCTATGAGTGGGTGGATTAAGGATTGCCTACCACACTCTACTCGAGAATCCCTAGGCTTCCTTTTGTTGTTGTTGTTACGTTTTTGAAACAGTCTGGCTCTGTATTTCAGGCTTGCATCAAACTCTCAGCAACCCTCCTCCCTGCCTGGGGCAGGCTGGGATCACCAGTGTGTTCCAACATGCTGGTGAATGCAGGTTTTCAAGCATACATCGCCATGACGGTTTGTATCTCATTTCCCTGAAAGCCTCCTGTGGTCTTAGGTAGGGCTTTTCCAGCAGTGGCTAGATCAAGAGTGTGTGATGCTAGAAGTGGTTTATGGCGCAAAGCTAGGCTCAAGATCAGTGAGTTTTGGGGTGAGTGCTGCCCCCTAAGTGGTCTGTGTCAATTATAGGGAAGAAAGTTGCTGTTAAGGTTACTTGTTTCTGGCTTCTGTCCACCCCGGTTCCCATGAACTGCTGTCCCCGTCAAGCCATGTTACCTTGGAACTAGGTGATCATGGACTGAAACCTTTACAAAACTCACAGCTATATAAGCCTTTCCCCTTTAATTCCGGTTCACAGGTATTTGTCTCAGCAACAAGAAACAATGAGAAAGAAAGTAACAAGGAGGGAAATGATTAAGTAATCATTCAGCTGAGTTGAACAAAGGTGAGTCTTGGGCTTCCTGAGAATTGTCTGTTTCTCTCTCTCTCTCTCTCTCTCTCTCTCTCTCTCTCTCTCTCTCTCTCTTCTCCTT
>NW_022922147.1:0-243 GCF_012274545.1 Fukomys damarensis
CCCAGGGAAAACTGCAGTTTAAACTGCAGAAGCACTCTGCAGAGTGTGTTTGCGTTCTAACCTTAAACTGTACCTGTTTCCAACTCTATGTAGTTCTTGAGGCTTGTGCGCACTTAGACCTGCTTCACACTCTCTTAGGCCGGAAGTTCTTTTCTTGTAGAAGCCACTCACAGCAGGGTGTCAAGCTCTGCCAGGCAGAGACCTACAAAGAAAAAGGAATACACTTGTACTCCATATAAGATG
>NW_022922148.1:0-204 GCF_012274545.1 Fukomys damarensis
TTAATGCACCACGGGAAAAAGGGTCATTTGTGGGGATTACTGGCATCTCCAGGCAGTGATTCCCGTGACAAAGGAATCTGTGTGGATCCTTTCCATTTGACCTCACACACATGCTTCCCCATAGGGCTACCACCTACCACAACTTCTCTATCTGGAAGAAGAGTATGTTAAAAGGATGTCAGCTCTAGGGGCTTATATAACGCG
>NW_022922149.1:0-247 GCF_012274545.1 Fukomys damarensis
CTGTGCGTGGGAGCAACAGTGGAACCTGATAGAGGTGTTGGGATTTGAAACTTGTCTTTCCCTGTACCAACACGGCCCTGGAGGTGACTGTGACTTGTCTGCCTCAAGGAGAGGACTCATTTATAAGTAGGGAGTCACCCCCAAAAAAGAAATTCCTTACTCAGAAATCTACCTGTTCGGAATTCCTTTTGCTCCTTTTTTTGCCCCCTAGCTCCTGGTTATTTACATGTTAAGCCAGCTCATAAGA
>NW_022922150.1:0-350 GCF_012274545.1 Fukomys damarensis
GGTGGAACTGGGTATGGGCGTCCGTTTCCCCATCAATAAAGGGATTGTTTTCAACTCACTGGCCTGTACGGAGGCCCTCACCTGGACAAGGAGGAGGTAGATCCCCCCAAGGAGGATCAAGATGTGGCCCACCAGGAGCATGGAGGTTCTGGGCGATGAGTCCAGCCATGAGGAGGCCTGCTGAGGAAGGACACATACACATTCTGGTAAGTCCTAGGGCCTCAGCTTCTCCCCAGCAGCTCAGACCAAAGCTCAGGGACCACTCTGAGCCTACACTATGGCACAGCCGAAGAAACATGGTCTCCAGGGAAGAACCCCCGGATTCTAGTGCCTTCAGAGGCACATCGTGT
>NW_022922151.1:0-294 GCF_012274545.1 Fukomys damarensis
AAATAGGACTGTGCCACTAGCTGGAGCCTTCTGTGTCACGAATGTGTGGGGTGAGCAGGCAGGATCATAGGGCTTTATTGAAACTTCATCTTTTTAGAAGGCCCTTCTGCAGATGCTATGACCAACCTGAGCAGTACTGTATATCGTAGGAGAGGGACTCAGTCACAGGTAGCCTTGTCTTCCTCAGGTGGCCCTGCTTCTGCTAAAATTGGTTGTAGAACCCCACATGCATGGTCATTTGCCCCGAGTGAAAGAGACACACATCTGAATGCTGGAGTTCAGAGATATTTTTTT
>NW_022922152.1:0-226 GCF_012274545.1 Fukomys damarensis
ATAGATTATAGAGTCTGTGCAACTTTTCTCCTGACTCAGGTAGAGTAGAAAAGCAATATACTAATAGCAAGGAATCATCTTATTACAAGGCCAACACTTCACCAGCATTATTGTACTGATTTTCAACAAGCCAAGAGTTTGAATAATGTAATGAAATAGGAACAAAGCAAAGATCTTAAACTGGCCTCACGATTATCCTCATAAAACAAAATTTTGATGATAATAC
>NW_022922153.1:0-221 GCF_012274545.1 Fukomys damarensis
GGTGTTCAACCACCAAAGCACAGAGACCAACACTAAGAGGTAACTGGGCTAAGGAGATCACTAATATTTTGGCTCCAGCCCGCCAAGGTCATCAAAGATCCAAGGCATGAAAGAATCTTTTTTTAACAACATCCTACATCTTTGGTAAGTCACCCAACCTCCTGAACAGGGAGATTGCTGGCCACCAGAGGACAAAAGTAATGTGTGCTAAAGGAGGATCA
>NW_022922154.1:0-305 GCF_012274545.1 Fukomys damarensis
TATGAGTATATACAGTGCCAGAAGGTGCTTAGTTCTACTTGCTTTTGTTCACAAAGTCAACATTTACTGTATTCACCGTGAACCTTGATGTAAACTGTTGGATAGGGAAGACACATCCTCTGATCTCAAAGCTCCAAGTTTACCAGACAAGACAACATGCTCAAAGCTATGATATATGAAGTGTGGAGAGCCAGAGAAACAGAGTCATGGGTAAAATGATTTGAGGAAGGTTTGTCTCGGAGGTGTCTGCATGGTAGGCTACCAGAAGCACAGAAGTAGGGAGAAGAATTTCTGACAGAAAAAAA
>NW_022922155.1:0-243 GCF_012274545.1 Fukomys damarensis
GGCAACCACTGTGCCCCAGAACTCTGTGAGGCAACGGGAGTGCAATGGGGCTGGACAAACCTGGCCTTTGGACTTGGATATTTTCAATCTAGTAGGTGTTTCCCAAGCTTGTTCGCCTCTATTGCACCATGAATGTTAGGGCTAAATGGCACCATGGTTAAGCTCTTGGACACTGGCATCTGGGAAACCATAGTCTGAGTAACCTTGGGCAATTACTGACCTCATAGATAGTCATCTGTCTAC
>NW_022922156.1:0-204 GCF_012274545.1 Fukomys damarensis
TGATGTGCTTTTTATTAGCTTTTCATACATCCAACAAGATATCTAGAGTCCCAATTGTAAAGCATTTATTGATTTTTGCATCAAGTCCATGTAGAAATTGTCTTGAACATGGACCAATTCATTTTCTTCTGTCTCTGGTTTTTCAATCTATTGCATTTTCCAGGAAACCCCTTTCTTTGTCTGCTTCCATCCTCTCATGACTTA
>NW_022922157.1:0-880 GCF_012274545.1 Fukomys damarensis
AGACCAGCCTGGGCTACATAGTGAGTTCCAGGTCACTCTCAAGTACATAGTGAGACCCTGTCTCAAAAAAGCATAAAAATTTTAAAAAATTTTTTAAAATAAACTTTATGATCAACTGATTTCTCTCCCTCCCTCCCTCTCTCTCTTCTTCCCTCCCTTTCTTTGTCTCTTTCTCTCCCTCTTTCCCTCTTTCTTTCTTTCCTTCTGAGACAGGGTCTCACTACATAGTTCAGGCTGGCCTTGAACTCACTTTGTAGCCCAGGCTGGCCTTGAACTCCACAGTGATCCTCCTGAGTGCTGGGATTCCAGGAACATACCACCACACCAGGCTCAATCAACTGATTTTCCAACAAGGAGGCCAATGAGAAAAAGATCAGTCCTTGCACCTAATAGTACTGTGGCAAATGTATATATATTCACATGCAAGAATAAAGCTGTACTCCTACCTACCACCATACAAAAACGTTAACTCTCGAGTGATTAAATACTTAAATGTGAGCAAAGGGCTCTGGGTTCAAACCCCAATACCAAAGGAAAAAGACAGAGTTAGAGGACAGACTTAAATGTCAGAACTAAAATTATAAACTACTTAGAAAGTCATATAAATCTCTGCCCACTCATGAACACTAGGCACAGCTGTGCTCAGGTGCTCTCCTCCTTTCAGAGATCACCTGTTTGCTGCATTCCAGGACCCTACACAGCCTCTAGGCCAGAAATATGCCCCAAGCCCAGAAACATGGGGCATCCCATTCACCTCCCCAGGCACTAAGGCAGAACAGAGTCAATACAGGTGACAAACGGTCCCTCAAGAAATGGTTCTGCTTGTACACCACATCCCTGAAGCACTGCCATGACTGAAAAAAAAAAAAAAAAAAAAAAA
>NW_022922158.1:0-236 GCF_012274545.1 Fukomys damarensis
ATTCCTGCACTTTCTTGCTAGTTTGGTTGTAATCACTGAATTCTTGGCAAACACATGTGGCTGGAAGTGGTAAAAGCTACATCCAGCCTTGGTTCATAAAAAGCTCCCACAGGATCTTACACCCTCTTTTCACATCTGCTGGCAGAGTGCAGAAAACTTCAGTATCTGTGTCCTTGAGCTGGGGAGACATTCGTGATCAAAAGAAGTTCCTCTCTGAATGACAAACTGAAGCCAAA
>NW_022922159.1:0-474 GCF_012274545.1 Fukomys damarensis
AAATAAACATATGAAAAAATGTTCAACATCACTGGTCATTCAAGAGATGGAAATGAAAACAACTCTGAGATACCTCACCCCAGAAAGAATGGCTGCTATGGTGAAATCAACCAATGACAAATGCTGGTGGGATTGAAGGGAAAGAGGAACCCTGCCCCATTGCTGGTGGTAGTGAAGACTGTTGCAACCATTGTACAAATCAGAATGGAGATTCCTCGAAGACCTAGGATTGGAAGTCCCATGTGACCCAGCTATTCCTCTGCTGAGTATATTCCCCAAAGAAGAATTAAAAGAATCATAACACAGCAATATATGTGCACCCATATTCATAGCAGCACAGTTTGTAATAGCTGAAACTTGGAAACAGTTCAATTGCTCATCAATTGGAGACTGGATAAAGAAAATATTTTTAATGGAGTACTACTCAGCCATAAAGAATGAGAAATTAGAGATATTTATAGCTAAATGGATGCA
>NW_022922160.1:0-1413 GCF_012274545.1 Fukomys damarensis
TTGGTTTGCATGGAACTCTAACAAGTTTGATTTGCTTCCTACTGCACTGAAGATTAGAAACAGTGTATTAGAAGGAATGGGAGGCAGGCATGCTCCAAGGAGCAAGAAGTAGAATGAGCGTAGAGAGTCACAAAAGTATACAAATCATTTAGCTGGAAGAAGACAAAATAGCTCTATGCTTCAGTAGTTCTCAAATAATATCATTGTTTTTAGTGCTCAGTGTAATGATCGATACTTTTAGTGATGGCCCTGAGTTATCAAGGGATTGATTAAATGTTTTATTTAATGGGGCAAGAAAGCATGTGATATGCTTTAGAATTTTCAACAAAGTAATGGATTAAAGTTTTGATGCTGAAAGTTATCAATCATCATCCTATTATTTGTTAAAGCATTTTATTCTAACATCCCCAGTTCCCAGGATGATATTGGATAAATGAGGCATCACTTTACATGGTTGCAGCAGTTAATATTTATAAAACACTCACTAATCCAAGAGGCACAAGCTCCCTTCCTCTTAGAAGAGCAATGCCCAGATCTAACACAAGTGAAGTCCTAAGGAGTTTCAAGATATGCATGAGGACAGAGTGTAAGATAATGGATGTGAGGAAGAGACTGATAACTAAAGCAGCTAAATTCTATTTTTTAACTTCTTTTTGTCTTGCCCCAGAAGGCCTTATCCTCTGCTATGTTTTGCTAGCTTGGGAGTAGATATAGTTTAGTATCAGGGAAAGGCCTTGAAATATTTTTCCTTAGACTGTGCAGATTACCACTTAGTCACTGTGCTTAAGTTTGCCTTGGTTGATCGGGAGTGGCCCATCGTGTGGGTAGAGTGGCCTGGAGCGGAGGAATCTGTCTCACAAGTGACTATGACGTAGTTCAGTTTGCATTTTGATAACTATAGTGAAACGTAAATTGGTTAATAGGTAAGAGATTTGAAGGTTTGCAAAACAAACGATAAAGCGAGAGGGAGATCCATTGGTTCCTGGATATATTTCCCTCATGGATAGGGAAATGGAGGCGGGGCGCAGAAGGATGGTAATCACAACCTGACATTTTTACCATGGCTGCTGCTGCTTACTGAGCTCTTCCTGTGCACCCAGCCACACTTTACTCAGATGCCATCAACTCCGCAGGATAGGTAGTTGAGGCTCAGAGAGGTTAAATGTCTTATGCAAAGTCACACAACCAACTAGTGAGGGAGGAAACATAGATCTGTCTGCTGCAAGGATTATGCTTTTAACCTTTGATGAGCACTGGGGAACATCTCTTCCCTGAGGATCAGCTCAACCTAGATCTTTGTATGGAGAAAAGAGCCATGAGGGGGCTCTCAAGAGTATGTGGGTACTGTGCCAAAGGAGAAGTACTAAGGACGAAGGTGTGGATTTCTCCTGGAGGTGGCCATCTGCTCTGGGG
>NW_022922161.1:0-214 GCF_012274545.1 Fukomys damarensis
CATGTTGCAGGAATTGCCTACATGCTGTTATTGAACCTGAATCTTCACTTTTGTCTCCTCCATACCCATTCCCAGGACAGAGTTTTGTGGGTGCCTTCAGTGGCAGTCACAGGGGTACACTTTGCAGGTTAAGCACCAGAGCTGACTCATAAATACTGGAAGAATCTTAGAATAATCCTAACATCACCTCCTCCCTGCTACTCACCTCTTCCTA
>NW_022922162.1:0-408 GCF_012274545.1 Fukomys damarensis
TATACCACTAAAATGTTTAATACATATTATTTCTGAATTTATTGTAGCTTGATTAGTTTTAAGCAAACAACCTAACAAAATGAAGCTAAGATTGTAACATATTTAGAATAAACTGAGATGGCAAAATGTCTGTACAGAATATCAATACATAAGCTGATAGAAATAAGACCTGATTAAATTTGAATAGTTGAAAAGTATATTATTTGAAGGTCAACTATAGTAATTGACTGATCACTGCAGAAACATTACAAGATAAATAACTGCAATCTTGGTTATATAATTTGTGAGTTTTGACTAGAATTTCTTGGACTCAATAAATAAAGCAAATTCCTAAAAAATATACAGCAATCTAGTGTTTTGTTGTTAGGCAAAATTTCAGACAATGCATAACAATTATGGTAATAAGTA
>NW_022922163.1:0-276 GCF_012274545.1 Fukomys damarensis
TGAAGCAGGTGGAGGAAACACTGAGCTAATTCCCCGGTCCTATGCAACATCTCTTAATAGTTTATCAGTGGTGCACAGGCACACAAAAGATATTTTTACTTCACTATCACTGTTGCTTACCTTTTCTGAACCTTTAGTTCATTTCATAGAGTCTGAAAACCTGCAGAATAATCTGCTTTTTTCATTCTGAAAAGAAATAAAAATTCAGATTTAACTTGAAATTATTTTAAAGTAACAGGAAGAATAAGTTTTTACATTTAGTAAGCAGAGCTAAGA
>NW_022922164.1:0-3130 GCF_012274545.1 Fukomys damarensis
ATTTAGCTCAGCGGTTCGGTGGCCTGCCTTGCAAGCGCAAGGGCCCGAGTTCAATCCCCGGTAGAAAAAAAAAAAAAAAATCAACAGAAAAAGCTATGAGCAGAGTTCACAGAAGTTTAAAAATCGGGTAAAAAATGTTTATAAAATTAAAGTTATAGATCAGGAAATTACAAATTCAAACAAATTTTTGACATGAAATATGTTAACCCACATATACAGTTTGAAGGGTTGTTTAAAGAGCCTCATCAATACATTGAAGGCACGAATGGGCCCCTCTTTTTTTATTCTACTTTTTCCACTCCCCAGCAGAGAAACCTGTAATCCTGAATTTTATGCCTATTGTATGTTTTGATTTTACCACATATAGCTGTATGACTATAGTGACGTTGAAAAACCTTTTATATAACCGGGCTCACACTGTGTTCTGTGATTACTTTTCACTCCACTTTGTGAGATTGGCCTTGCCAGTGTGGACCTCATATTCATGCTTTCGCTGACACACAGTTACTCCACCCCTACAACTTTTGGGAGCAGGGGTTTACTTGGCTCACGGTTTCAGTGTGTTCAGTCCGAAGTTGCTGATTTTTAAGGCAGAAGTGGCATGGTGGGAAGGCCTGGGGGAGGATCGCTGCTCACTGCATAGCAGCCAGGAAGAGGAGAGAAGGAGGAGGAGCCAGGGACCGGAGCAAACTCTACCGCGTCCCAACACAGTGACCCCTCCTGCCCAGTCCCACCTCCTGACAGCACACTCAGCTACTGAGTTCATCAAGGGATCGATGTACCGATGAGTATCGCACCTTCCACACACAGCAGACTTCGGGGGATGTCTCGGGTCCCAGCTGTAACGACAGCATTGTATCATAGACCACACCGTGAGTGTACTTAATCAGTTTTTGTTTTCACATACTAAATTGACAAAGCTATTTTTTAAAATCTCGTGTAATACTAGTGAAGGGAAGAGAAAATTATATAAAGTATTGGTATCACATCTCAGGACAGGAAGTGAAGTTTTTAATAGGTTATCAAAATTTAACATTTATATACCATTTAGCTAACGGGTCCATTTCTAGTCTCTCTCCATAGGAATACTTGTTCAAGTATAGGGAAATACTGATCAGAATAATCTCTTTAAGATATGTAAAGAAAAAGGAAATTATGTTTTATGTTATAGTGAAACTATGGGGTGCTCTGTGCGTATCCCTGGAGGGTACCCACTAGGAACCCCACTGCAGGGAGCACTGAGATGTGGCAGTGAGCTGGAGGTCGCCACGTGTCTCCGTGGGCCACAGTGAGATGTCTTCTGGTACATCTTCATTCTTGGTTTACTTACTGCAGCTTTTTGTCCTCGATTATTTTAACGTAACAAGTGACGAAGGAAATGTTAAAAGTGAGGAAATGATACCAGCTGTCAGTCCATACTTACTAGAGAAAGAGACTTAATGCAAGATACACAAATATCTAAGAATTTACAAGATAGACTTATGATGGCCACCCAGATTCAGGTGTAGAAGAGTGCAGAAGGGCTGTCTGTGTGTGTGCTGCAGAGCAAAGGATCTAGTTGAAGGCTTGGGGCTATGTGTAGTGTCCAGTAGGCCGAAGGCTGAAGGTTCTGTGCTAGAAGCCAGCAGACAACGTACAAGGTGAAGGTGAAGACTGGAGCTCCTCTGAAGAGACAGAAGCGAGCCTTCCTCCCCCTTTCCCTTTTATAACATTCTGGCAACAACCCTCAGGGTGGATCTTCCACACCCAGAACTATGCTGAGAACTTTAGTTGGGCATTTCTTATTCACGGTAACACAGTCAGTTAACTCACACCAACTTACAGTGTGTTTATAGCTCAGTACATCTGTGATCATGTGAAGTTAGTGGTATCATGCATGAACCCTTACAGACAGGTAGGAAGTTGGGGTGGGAATGAATACCCTAATCTAGACTGGGAAAGCATACACGGATGAGTATGGCATACATAAATATCAAAAGTTAATATATTTTTGGAGGTTTGTCTCTCTCTGTTACCCAAGTGGACCTTGTCCTGGTCTCAAGTGACATTTGTGCCTCTGTTTTCTGAGCAGGTGGGACTACAGGTGCATGCACCCAGTGGATGATGGATGGATGATAGACAGGCATATAATTTTACAAAAATTCTGGGTTTCAATGCATATCATGTATTTTGATGATATATCTCCCCCCAGGGTTTTTTTTTTTTTATTCGAAGACAATTAAGTTTACATGACTTTATAGATAAAAGGTTTCTCCTGAACAGCATGTAGAAAATACAGCCCTGTGTCACTTATGGCAGGGACAGAATCCAGGAGCGTGGCAGTGGGCAGTGGTGTCCTTGTGACCTGTGGGCTACGTGCTCACCTTGATGGTGTGGGTCAGTCACTCGCGGTGGCCTCTGTGCAGTTGTCAGGACAGCAGGCTGTGTGAGGCCACTGCAGCAACATGGAGGGTGTTCTTTACAGTTACCCTGAAAGTGTAAATAGGAAGGGTGTCTCCTAAAGTAACAGAAATACCGACAGGTGATGGTCACTGAGGCTCGTGTCCAGTCCTTGTGTGGCACGGCCAGTGGCGGGCAGTGTGTTTGGGCCAGCATCGCCATGCCTGAGAGAAGCATGTGGTGCTAGGGAGTCACAGCCGCCAGTATCACCGGGCAGTGGAAGGTTTTCAGCTTCGTTACCTCATGAGACCTCATGGTTGTGTATGTGCTCTCGTGGACGGAGCCCTCGTTCCTGAGCCCAGCCTGTGTGCACTGGGCCCTGTCTTGGTGTCACTAGAATTTTGTGTGGCCTTCCCTGGGCTCCCACGTAGGTGCATACGGGAACTGAGAAGGAGCAGCAGTTGGCAGAGAATTGTGTTCTCACCCACCCAAGGGTACTGTCCTGGGTCTATGTGTGCTGTGTACAGTTTTCACTGAAACATAACCAACGAGTTAACAGAAAGTGTGTTTTGTTTTGTTTTGGATTTGGGGAGCCGCACTCAGCATTGAACCCAGGACTTCATTCATGCTAGGTGAGTCAAAGGCTATTACTGAGCAACATCTCAGCCGTTTAAAAATTTTTATTCTGGCTGGGCGTGGTGGTGCACACCTGTAATCCCGGCACTCGGGAGGCTGAGGCAGGAGGATCGCT
>NW_022922165.1:0-208 GCF_012274545.1 Fukomys damarensis
GGTTTTGCACTTTATCGTGTAGGAAGCAGAAATCCATTGCTTTTCTACCCCAGTCTTTTACTCGGTGCACATAAAATTTCAAACTTTTTAGACAATTTCTCAGAGATAATATTTTATTTTTTAAGGAATTAAAATACTTTAATTTAAAAAATCACAAGTGAGTGATAAAGTGTGTAGAAACTATTTACCAACTATTTAAAACCTAGCT
>NW_022922166.1:0-209 GCF_012274545.1 Fukomys damarensis
TCAGAAAACTAACATAGCTACATTTTCATCAAATTATCCTGTAAGCCTGTTGTAGGTATACCACTTCTCCCAATAATTTCCTGTATAGTGAAAGAATCCATTTCAGAGCCTTGCCTTTCATTTGCTTGTCATGAATCTTTACTCTCCTACACTTTGAAAAACACCAGTTCCTTGACTTTTATAAGTTGATACTTTTAAAGACGAGACTA
>NW_022922167.1:0-201 GCF_012274545.1 Fukomys damarensis
GTGAGTGGTAGCCTCGGAATTTCTGTACCTCGGTATTGGGGAGTGGCTTTCCTAGTTAGTATTGGCATGAGATTTCACCTTAGGCTCAGACAGAATGGAGCATTTCGAGGTCCGCCGTCTGGGAAGGTAGGAATCAGTTTGTGGGTTAGGATTAGGGTTAGGACCGGTGAGCATGCCACGGAAGGAATTCCCACAGCATAC
>NW_022922168.1:0-423 GCF_012274545.1 Fukomys damarensis
AGGCAATATGAGTTTTGTGGATTCCTTCCTCCATAAAAATTTATATTTTGAGCTGGGTGTGGTGGCTGAAGTCTAATCCTAGAGTTCGGGAGCCTGAGGCAAAAATATCTCCTCAAATTTGAGGCCAGCCTTGACTATATAGTGAGACCCTGTCTCAAAACAACAACAACAAAAAAAATTGCTAAAGGAGTAGAGTTTTAATGTTCCTATCACAGAAAAATGGTAAATTACTAATAGGTACTAATAGGTTAACTAGCTTGAAGAAATCCCGCTACAGTATATAGAGAGATCAAAACATCACATTGTACCCCCTAAATATACAAAATTATGTCATTAAAAACAAATGTTAAGATCTATCAGTAAATTGACACAATTAGGAAAAATATTTGTACTCATCTTTTTTTTAAAGAAGCTGAGTGTAGT
>NW_022922169.1:0-232 GCF_012274545.1 Fukomys damarensis
TCATCACCCAGATCGATATGAAGAAGGTTTTCTCCTGCTTTTTTCAAGTAGTTTTATAGTTTTGGGTCTTGCATTTAAGTCTTTGATCCATTTGGGTTAATTTTTTCATATGGTGTGAGACAGGGTTTGAGTTTATTCCTCCAAATGTAGATGTCTAGTTATCTCAGAGCCACTTAGAGAAGAGACCGTCTTTCTTTATTTGCTTTTGGAAAACAGTATTAAAGTTCCTCAA
>NW_022922170.1:0-296 GCF_012274545.1 Fukomys damarensis
TAAACCATTTTTTAGATTACTTATAACACCCAAAACAATGTAAATAGATGGCATATTATATGGTTTAGGAAATAATGACAACAAAAAAATCTGCATGTGTTTGGTACAGACACAGTTTTCTTTTCTGAACATTTTTGATCCATGGTTGGTTGAGTCTGTAGATATGAAAGGCCAGCAGTAATTGGAGACAGGTGGAAAATGGAGGATCTTCTCTTTTTCCTTCTAGAATGCCGGCTCTGAGAAGATTTCGAGTTTATAAATCTTGAAAATTCCATTGCAATGGGATGGAGCAGGTA
>NW_022922171.1:0-261 GCF_012274545.1 Fukomys damarensis
GGCTAAGCGGCGAGAGAAGCTGTTTCCCAGGGAAATCAGCACTTTAAAAGGCAGAAGCCTTGGCTAAGGGCGTTTGTGTTCTAACTTCAAACTGAACCTATCCCCAAATATACAGAGTTCTGGAGGCTTGTGTGCACTCAGAACTGCTAGGCACTCCCTTAGGCATGAAGGGCTACTCTGCTAAAGGTGCCTCACAAAAGTGTTTCAGTCTCTGCCATGCAGAGACCTACAAATAAAAAGGACTGCAGTTGTACTCCCCCT
>NW_022922172.1:0-1415 GCF_012274545.1 Fukomys damarensis
CAAGAAGATCATACACCCTGACCAAGTGGGATTCATTCCAGGGATGCAGGGATGGTTCAACATCTGCAAATCAATAAATGTAATACACTATATTAGTAAAGCCAAGGACAAAAAGCATGGTCATCTCAACAGATGCAGAAAAAACGTTCGACAAAATCCAGCATGCATTCACGATAAAAACCTTACCAAAAAAATAGAATAGATGTTCTTTACTTAAACGTGATAAAAGCCATCTGTGAAAAAAAAATCAACTGTCACTATTATTTGACCAATAATTGGTCAAAAATTAAAATTCTTCATACTAAAATCAGGAGCAAAACTAGGATGTCCACTATCATCACTCCTGTTCAATATAGTTTTAGAAACATTAGTCACAGCAATTAGACAAGAGAAGGAAATAAAAGGAATAAAGATAGGAAATGAAGAAACCAAATTGTCATTATTTGCAGATGATATAATACTTTACACAAAAGACCCCAAAAACTCTACCAAAAGTCTTCTAGACTTAATCACCAAATTCAGTAGAGTGGCTGGATACAAGTTTAACTCACAGAAATCAATAGCTTTTTGGTACAAGAATAACAGACTCACTGAGAGAGAAATGGGCCAAACAATTCCTTTCAAACAAAAACATCCAAAAAAAATTGAAATACCTAGGAATCAACCTAACAAAAAAAATCAAAGACCTCTACTGTGAAAACTATAGCACTTTGAAAAAATACCAAAGATGGTATTAGAAAATGGAAAGGACTGGGGATTTAGTTCAGTGATTCTGGTGCCTGTCGTGCAAGCAGGGCCTTGTAAGGGCCAGAGTTCAATCCCTGGTACCAAAAAAAGAAAAAAAGGAAATGGAAAGGCATCCCTTGCTCCTGGGTAGGAAGAACCAACATAGTGAAAATGGCCATATTCCTAAATTGCTATATAGGTTCAATGCAATCCCAATTGAAATTCCAGCAGCATACTTCAAGGACCTTGAGAAAATAATACAAAAAACATCATTGGGAACAAGAAGAGACCTAGAATAGCAAAGGCAATTCTAGGCAATAAAGACAAGGTAGGGGGTATCAGAATCCCCAACTCGAAATTATACAGCAAAGTTACTGTGATTAAAAAAAAAAAAAAACAGCATGACATTGGCAAAGAAACAGACCTGAGAACAGTGGAACAGATTAGAAGATGCAGCAACAAGTCCAGACACACTCAGCCAGTTCATCTTCAAGAAAGGAACCAAACACCCTGACTGGAGGAAAGATAGCCTCTTTAATGAATGGTGCTGGAAAGCTTAGGCTTCATCTTGCCAAAGATTAAAACTAGACTTATATCTCTCACCATGCACTCTCAAAATCACTGGTTATTCAAGAGACACAAATGAAAACAATGCTGAGATTCCACCTCACCCCAGAAAGAATGGCTGC
>NW_022922173.1:0-214 GCF_012274545.1 Fukomys damarensis
ACTAACCATGGACTGAAACTACGAACCAAAACAAAGCATTCCATCTTCAAGTAGTAGGTGTCACGTGTTTTGCGACAAAACACACGTTTTAGGACAAGTTGACAGTCTATGAATATTTTATGTTTATTTATAAAGCACAAATAATGCATATTGAAAATAGTTATATTTGAATTAGTGTTCGCAAAAGTTACCATTTATTCTAATTTTCAACAGA